>NW_027222516.1:0-88000 GCF_030179895.1 Drosophila kikkawai
CCAGTGTCGCATGTATGTGTCCGTGTAACTGAGTTATCTCGTTGACTCTGTGCAAGAATAGCGGCACAAAGCAAAGTGTGCAATGCCAAAGATGATACCCTATAATCAAAGGGTAGTATGGAGTTTCCAATCATGAGGTCAAGTCAACTTAATGTGACGAGAATTGATTAAAATTTAAATAACGGTCGATTTATATTGCACAAGCTTATATTATGATTAGTTACCAGAAAAATTTGTCAATTTATTATTATTTGATTTTGCTGCAGAAGTAATAATAATAATAAGTGATGGTGATTTTTTTGTAAATAAATTAATTTATAAACTCTTTTGTTTTTATAGGCGTCGCTGGATAACAAACTGCCAATAGCAGTCGCCAAGGCCAGGTAGGAGCTGCTGACTAGCAGAAAGAAAAGTGAGTATTATATGAGATTAAAAATTTTTGGAGTTTTTGACTAATTATTTTTAATCTTTTTCAGGAAATTTATCAACAATTTTTATAATACTCCGCATGCATTGGGGCTCATTCGCGAATTGATTAAAATGTAAACAGCAGCCCGTCGTCAAATATTTAGATGGACAAATAAAGATTTTGCGTGATCCGAGCTCGTCGTCGTCGTTCAGGATCCCATTGCCAGGAACGAGTCCTGAAGTAGCCTCTGATGTCTCGCTTTTCAGAATTGTCCAGTAGTAGCGTGCAGTTTTCTCTTTTGATCGCAATAAAAATCATTTAATTGTCACTACCTTGAGAGTTAAATTTTCCTTCTTCTAGATAGGTCCATGTCGCTCAGAGAAATTTATATGTCATTTATTATGAATTGCCAGAGTCAAATTCTGAAGTGGCCCTGAAGTCTCAGTTTTGAAATTTGTTATATTAGTAGCTTGCAGTTTAATCTATGAATCCACTAAATTCGTGCAGTTGTCGAATAATCCTACTTTCAGTTAGGTCCATGCCGCTCAGAAAAAAAAAAGAAAAACTCAAGGATCTCGAAGCACTAGCCCACATATGAGGCTAAAACAACTGGAGATGCAGCGTGGAGCCAGGCGTTAAAGTCCTCATCCGAGGCGGTGGACGGATTAGGCATGGAAGCAATCGTCGCGCGTCCGAATTCCAGCATTTTATTGACCATGTCCGATCTGGGCAACATCTTGTCCATGCATTGAGGCGTAGCCTGCTCAGTCGCAGCAGCAGAAGGGGAATTATTTACATCCACATCCATGGCGTCAGAAGAAATGTCAGCATTAGGGGACGCGCGGTGAGTCTGGCTGGATATAGCGTCTTACGCTTGAGTGGCAAAGTTTTAGACGGTTTTAACGCAGTCTTAGTAGTGACGCCCATCCGTTTTTTCGGCTTGGTCTGTTTTTTCTGTCGATTTATGCGCCTCCTTTTCATTCCCCGTCTCAGAATTGCGGTCAGGTATCATTTCACCTTTCCCTTTATTGGCAGTAGGGTTCGATACTCTAGTCTGTTTTTGTCGAAGGCTCTCCTGTAGTCGTTCCAGGTGTAGTTGCGCGGGATTTCGCACCCCTCCCCAAACCACGCTACTGTAGCTGGGCGAATTTTCAGCCCCATCCCATATGGCAAGTATGCCTGGAGCCAGGACCTCATTGCTGAGCGGATTTACAGCCGGCGCCTTCATGTGCCTACTTGTTAGAGGGTCTTGTTTAGGCTTCACTTTCTCCCATACTTTATTAGTGAGCAGCTGCATACGGGCCTCCTTCAGCACAGGGCAGCCTCTATACGCACTGATGTGATCTTTGCCACAATTGGCACATTTAGGAGGCAGATTTCTTGGCTTGCTGCAGGAAGTGGTGGGGTGATCACCCGCACACTTCATACATTTAAATGGCTTCTGGCAGTAATTTTTAGAGTGACCAGGTGCCTGTTACCTAAAGCAGACAATTACATCTCTAGTGGGCCGCTTGCGCTCGACACTAACCACCAGCCCACACAGGCTTTTTAAAGCTAGAATTTCGTCGTGCTTTGCCTTTGGGTCGGGCGGCAGTTCTACCTCACACAGAGGCATGGATTTACCCGTAAATTTGTGGCGCACCATGCTCGAAAATCTAGTCGATATACCCAATTTTGTTAACTCCTCTCTAACCCATTGGGCAGGAGTCGAGGGGTGCAGATGACGAATTACCACTCGGAAGCCTCTATCGCTCCGCTTTTGGTAGGAATGGCTGTGAAGACCCTGACCGGCCAGAGCTTTATTGGCGCGATCATAGCTATCCATGTTTTTGCAACTAATCTTGAGGCCATCGTCACTTTGTGTCGAAGTTGCCTATGCCGACAGCGTTTCGCATTAGCTACCGGCTTGGATATAGCAGCATGGCCGCCAAGCCAATTCCTAACTGCGACTGCTGGATCATGGTCATCGGCCAGCGGGGGCGGGGAGGAGGAGACGGCGGGAGAAATACAAGACGCCTGAGAAAGCGCGCCATTTAGATTGCGTTTGGCGCTGCAATCGCGGCCCTTGCCGCCATCTTGGGGCTCCCAGGGGCATTTGGCACTTTTTTCGGGCTTTCATCAGACTTATATGGAGAAAGAAGGTGCTCCGGCGTGTCAAGAAGGCGGCTGGATGACCAGGAGTCATCGCTGTTAAGGAAATTGGCACAGAGCTCACCTCTTGCTTTATCCAAAAATTCTTTACTGAATCGATCGATTTGCGGGGCGAGGGGGCGACGGCGTCTTCACTTTTCTTCTTCTTGGCGTCGGTTTTGGCTGCAGGCATCTTGCTGGCTGGCAATTGATTAATAATTATTGGCTGCTTCTGCACTTTGTATTTTATTTATTGGCAATTAATTTTATTTATTTTTTAATGGAAAATATATATATATGTCGGAGATAACCGTTATTTAATTTAACCGTAGTCGAGCAGCGAGTTCTGTCCGCCTGCGCACTCAAAACGTATCTGTCATCACGTCACTTTTCCTTTAGCCTTTTCACATTTTCTTAATTTTCACTCAAACGTCAATCCTAGACAATCTCTAGCTGTCTCTTTCACTCTTTCCTATTGTTGCGACAGACGAACAGACCTCACTCAGTAACAGACAGTCTACTGTCCTTTTCCTGTTACCGACTCAACTGTCATTGCGCCAGCGCGCCAGCGACACTACAGGCTACCAATACCTGAGCATGCCGAATAATTCTGTTGCCATAGCAACAAGCTTTCCAAATTTGCACTTAGCAACCACTCGCCGACACGGCCATCCTGACATTTCACGCGTCCTCGCTGACGTGTCTTCTAATAGCTCTAAACATAACTGTCATTTTCATTTATCATTCTCTCTTGTTTCTCTCTTTGGTCTCAACTTAACATTTCATTTTATCTGTTTTATTCATGTCAAATAAGCTTTACTTTTATTTCTTCTCGCCACTTCATTCTCTTCTCGTACCAAATCTGTATCTTCTTTCTCTACTCGTACCACAACTCTTACTCAACATCTCTTCATCAATTTATACAGGCTCTTGCTGCACACTTTGCAACGCTCACACGCACCTCTTGCGTCACGGTCTCTCTGGACCCTCATAGCCTTATAAATGATTCCTCCAACGAGTGCCTCAGTCGGCGATCTCTCGCTTACACTTCTAGTGTCTTCAAATGTTAGTTTGGCGGGATAACCTTTCGAAACCATAGAGTACAAGCTCTCTTCCGCACAAACCCAACATCTTCAAATGTTAGTTTTGCAGGATAATCTTTCGAACCTATAGAGTACAAGCTCTCTTCCGCACAAACCCAACAGTTTGGATATAAATTATGACCAACGCTTCTTGCGTCTTCGAAGCGTTTTCTCAGCTAACTTCCAAAAAGTCTACTTTCGACTTTTTCTACTTTCACTCAATTCACTCATATCATAATCATTGTTGTCGTCTCTTTCTATCCTGTATGTCAGCGCTTAACAAACAGACCTCACTTGGCAGCAGTCTATATCTATCCTGCTCTGCCATGCTTTCACTCAATTCTTACCGATTCAGAAAGGCCCTGCTCCATATTTCAAAAGGCCCTGCTCTATATTTCAAAAGGCCCTGGTCCATATTTCAAAAGGCTCCGCTTCACATATTCTGACCATAGGAATAAAGTAGGCCCTGTTTCATGTGATCCGACACGGCCTTCCTGACAAATCACACGTCCTCGTGTGTTATTTTTAAATCACAGTATTCTCGTTACTCGTACTCGTTACATGTTATTGTCAACAAACATTTCATCATTTCATTAATTTTCTAAACATAAGTATTGAGGCATTTAGACAAAATAAGCATCTTGGTTTCATGATAACATGATAACATAACAAATTACATCTTCATTTTAATCATAATTTACAATTCAGACTTCTTTAATTACATAGCTTTATCAACTGGTGTATTTCCTTTTACACCCACATACTGANCTAATTACATAGCTTTATCAACTGGTGTATTTCCTTTTACACCCACATACTGACCCCCGCCATAACAATTCCTTCTGTTATGGTGCGGTCTCCACTGACCCCCGCCATAACAATTCCTTCTGTTATGGTGCGGTCTCCACTGACCCCCGCCATAACAATTCCTTCTGTTATGGTGCGGTCATTATATCCCCTCTTGGGATTCCAAGGCATCAACCGTGCCATCCATATCATCATTCCCCACATGGGAATCAGACGCATCTCCACTTGAGTCGTCTAAATCTTTATCAACGTCAATGCTTATTTGTCTATTTGGCAATGCCCTCAAAAACTCATGCGCATACTTATAAGTTCTTTTGCTTGTTAAGGATTTTAACATGTACCGATCTCCATCTTCATTTCTTTATCTCTTTCTTTCTCTTCTCTCTCATTCGTAACAATTTCAATTTCCAATTTATCCATTTTAAGTTAATCTTGCCTTAACAAAATTTGTGCTCTTCCTTCCATAATTTTACCGAACCGGCATAACGTAACTTTAAATTTCTTTCTCTATACTTTTCTCTGTGTCATGTGGTGGTATCAAGCCCAAAGGGTGGGTCCGATTGGCATCTCTTAAGGGCTTGCATTGGTTGCACTACTAACTGTGCAGTTCGCCGCAAGTTGCACCCCGCCAAGAGAATCTTGCCATCACCTTCTGCGGTCCTGGTATCCAGCCAGATGACTACTTTAAAACTTTACACATGATACAACCTTCAACAATCTTTAAACTTAGTCATTTCCAACAATATTGATAAATCTTGCTGAGTCTATTTTTTTTTCCACCCAAATACATAACGGATTTATAACCTTGATTAATAATCAACCAAATTTAAGGGACACTACTGGCAGATAACATTGCCTCACACCTCTCTGTATACTTCAATACTCCTCTTCGTAACTCAATTTAATTTCAATTATCTTCAGTTGTTTATAAACTATATCAATAAATTCTGAATCCTGATGTTGATCAGTCATTCATTTGAGATTTCTATTCTAAGTTCACACGTTTTTCCGTCACTTTATTTTTATTTATCGGAGTTGAAATCAGTCACGTGAATTCTGCACACAAAAAGAATTCTACATTTGCCTTGCGCTTTCTCTTCCTCTACTCTATTTTAAAATCATACGATTTCAAGTATGTCCATCAATGTTCAGATAATTTTTTTGAAATGATTACATTTGCAATAAGTATAGACTAAAAACTGTCATTTGAATGAAATAATGCCAAAAATATCAGAAATATCAGAAAATATCAGAATTGCACGCCAACCAATATTTCCAATTCATATAGAGATAGATATCAAGACAAATAATTCTATCGATATATCCACAAGAGCTTATATCTGTTTCAAATTTTATCGGATGTTGCGAACCAACAAATAACGATTACAGGCTCACTTGTAATAATATTAAAAACGTTCGTTCCAATTTCTGAATATCGTCATTTCACTTAAAGATACTTGAAGCCGAAGAATCTGTCTTATGATCTGAGAAAATCGAGGCACACGTTTTTGAAAATAAGGCACCAATTCAATAAATGGTCTTACGACGGTCTCTTAATTGCACCGATTAAAAGGACGGACCTTTAACGTAAGGATTTTCTAGGAATTGGGTCTGATTTCTCCACCGCACACCTCTTAGCTCAGATACTGCGTAGTAGGTTCAAGAAACCCACATTTGGTAACGTTAAATGGCAACCCTGGTACAGTCAACACATTTAATACAACCTTCAGCCTTCGGAAAGCCTTTTCTTCCGAGTTTGCCATGATTAACACGTCATCTATGTAAACTATCGCAAATAATCATGATAAATTCCAAACGCCTTAACAATTGCATGATGAAGGTAGAAGATGCACTCTTCAAACCAAACGGCACGGCAGACCAAACAGACGGCAACTCGTAATTTTTTTAATTAATTATTTTTCAACAGAAACATTTTTCCTTCACAGGGTCTGACATAAGCGGCAAAGGCCACTGTCCGAAACCATTTTCGAATATTGCTCCCGATAGTCTAAGCACAACCTATCGCATTGCACAACATTGCAATCAAACACTTCTCTATTCCCATCTTTAACCAACAACTTTATGTCCAAACCATGTGTGTGGGGACACTCTGCACTATTCATGTCTACTAGGCGAATTTCTAAAGCACCAGTATATAAGCACGCTAAATTTTGGAACTCGACACATGAAGCCATACACAAAACTGTTTAATATTTCCTTCAGGCAACATACAACTACAACATACAACTCGCTGTTATTGTTAATCACATATTCCAGCTTTCATTTCGTATTTTATTAATTACTTCAGCCCCTCAGAGAGCAAAGCGCTTGCTTGAATCAACCAGCCACTACTCGTAGGCAATCTTCAATAATTACATGAAATAGAATCCTCAAGCTGAATTTAGAAGTCTGTATTTTTGCCAACTTTTGCAAATTGCTCTCAACCGAATTCAGCTCCCAAATCAAAGAATAATTGGAAAGGGCTCACCCGATACTGTCAATGTTAAATCACACAAATCAACTCGCTTCTACATGCAGCTGCCGCTGCCGCTCGCAGCCGCTGATACCCATCTCGTGCACAGAGATGCAATGTGACCACTGTTATCACGCCTGAAGCGCGTCACTCCAGCTCTTGGCACTTCAGCCGCAGTTCCGCCAGTATGCCGTTGTTGTTGTCTTCCATTCTTCCCCAAATTTTCTGGCCGACAATGATGACACTTGCAACCGTCCGGCTCAACACGCGACCAGTGCATTTGACTGCCTATCACGACTCCGGTGTCTCGCACCACGCGGCTGCGGAAGCTTTCGATGCGCTACTGAATTTAATATCGACCGAAAATCACTTTATCAGAATGCCCGCGAGGCTATGGTGAATCCCACTTCTGATGTCGGAGATAACCGTTATTTAATTTAACCGTAGTCGAGCAGCGAGTTCTGTCCGCCTGCGCACTCAAAACGTATCTGTCCTCACGTCCCTTTTCCTTTAGCCTTTTCACATTTTCTTGCTTTTCACTCAAACGTCAATCCTAGACAATCTCTAGCTGTCTCTTTCACTCTTTCCTATTGTTGCGACAGACGAACAGACCTCACTCAGTAACAGACAGTCTACTGTCCTTTTCCTGTTACCGACTCAACTGTCATTGCGCCTGCGCGCCAGCGACACCTACAGGCTACCAATACCTGAGCATGCCGAATAATTCTGTTGCCATAGCAACAAGCTTTCCAAATTTGCACTTAGCAACCAACTCGCCGACATATCTATATATATAAAAATCAATTGCTGTTCGTTAGTCTCGCTAAAACTCGAGAATGGCTGAACGGATTTATCTTATCTTGGTCTTGAATTATTCGTGGAGGTCTAGGGAAGGTTTAAAAGGTGAGAAAAATTCGAATAATTGCCGGGAAAATCCTCAAAACAGTATTTTTCTATTTCCCATACAAACGTTTTCTAAATAAAATGGAGAGTCAATTTGTAATTTATTACCGCTGTATAACAGGGGTGCCCAAACGTTGCTTATGGCAGAGCAACGCACCAATACATATAAATGAAAACACAAATACATTTACGCAAAAGTTTTTTTTTTACTTCAAATTTCTGCACTGAAAAAAATGAAAGTAAATTCAAATTAAGATATCGGAAGTAATAAAAATACATGAAAATACATTTTAACAATGCATTGGGGCTCACCATAGCAATTTTTACAAAATAAAAAATTAGATTCTGCAATATCAAACATCTTGCCCGCAACGCAAAATACAACTGATTTTTCGCGATGTACTTTTTTCGGCGATCCAACAACAATTTACATTCGGACAAGCGAGATAACGGTGAAGCCTATGAAAGTGTTGTTGCCGAGATCAACGAAGACGTGGAGAATGAAGAGAATACGCAAAATTTTTTGTGTAATCTCCTTTGCTTATGGAGTGAGCCGTGCATGCATACGGCGATTGCTCTGCCTATGCTAAAGAGCAATTACAAAAACAATGCGAGCACAAAGAGCTATGGGCTGGGCATGACTGCTGTATAAAGTTCAAATTCGCATGCGCGTTGGAGGATCTAATATCGCGTTCCGAAACTCAACAAAAGTGAAAGTGAATCGCGAACGCGACAAAATTGCATAGTCTCACAGCTTCATATAGCTTCGAGAAAATTAATTTTAGCTAACTTCAGTTGTTAATCTGTCTTTTGTTTTTAATAAGACTATATAGAAATCGAAAGATAAATCTTAAGTTTTGTCACAAACGTTAAATTATAAATCTTAAGTTAAATTTCTGAACGCAATCATAATATTTGACATTAGATTTGACAACCAACTAATATGTCAATCCATCCTGTCTGTCGCTTTTCAGTCAGAGCACGGAAAAAAGTATCCATCCTGTCTGTCGCTATTAAATAAGAAATTTTTGGGAAGTCCTTCCGTAAAGGTCGCTAGCGGCTCAACAGATGGACACACTGTTGTATGTAAAATTCTGAAACACCCTACAAAGATCATAGCTGCGTTGAAATTGTGTATCAATGAACTCGGTAAAAAAATATTTTAACAAAAAAAATCGAGCTAACGAAGCAATTGGAAGTAATGCCTGCTGTTAGACGATCAAGACTTGGACGGCGTTTACGCAATGCAATAAGTATTCAGAATTCCCGTAATAGTGGGACGCAAGAGGAACGTACATAAATAAATGCATCAATACGTGCCCAAATGGCACAGCTTCGCGCTCCACAAAGATCACCTCAAGCCCGACAAAATAATAGAGAAAGACGAGCCGCAAATGAAAAACTTGAATCGCGCTGCATTCGCATACAATCCTGAAACATCCTACAAGGATCTTATCTGCGTTGTAATTGGTTCATTGTCTGTTGTATGTCAGCATTGCAATGCACTGAAGTTTCGGTTGGAAACACCCGGCTTATGCTGTGCAGGTGGCAAAATTAAAGTGCCCGTTTTTGCTCATCCACCAGAGCCATTGTATTCGCTACTATATGGAAATTCAGCCCAATCAAACAGTTTCCTAAAGCTTGCACAAATATATAACGGATGCTTTCCAATTACGTCATTTGGAGTCGAGGTTTTTCATCAATCAGGCTACAATCCAAGTTATAAGGTAATGGCATCTCTTTATTATCAAAATGAACAACTCACATTTTTTCGAAATTGCATTCCAACATTCAGATTCAAGGGCAAATTCACCATAGAGCGGGCGCTTTGTTATCACCACAAAACAAAGACCTTAAATTCCTTCAGATCTAATTCATTGGTAATTCACCGCTACTAAACGTGAAATTATCGAACAAGTGCAAAATCTTCTCCATGAGCATAATGAATTGGTCAGATTGTTCAAAACCGCATTGGATATAATGCATTATGACGAACACAAAATCATTATAAGCGCTGACAAAAAACCCATTGGTAGCCATGCAAGACAATTTAATGCTTCCACTATCAATGAAGTCGCAGTGGTGATTGTTGGCGAGAATGTTGAATCACGCGATATTGTTTTTAAGCTCTTCAATACCCGTTGATGTTCTGTCGTGGAGAAGATGGGTATCACTTCAACATAAAGATGGTCAACCTAACTTCAGGTTTGTTTACAAGTCATCACTTCTTTTTGATTCTACAGCTAAGTTTGAATTCAAGTTCTAGGAGAAGAAACGAATAAGAAGGTCAACTCTATGAATTTTTATGCGTATCGATTGATGATTCGACTAGATGTTGACAATCATCTGTTAAGATACCGCCGTTTGTTTCAACAGTACTGTGTGGACATGTACGTCAAAGTAAAAACGTCTCAATTTAATTTGTTTTAATCAGTCGAAGTTGGGGCGAGATAAAGTTCGCCGGGTCCTCTAGTATATATATATTTTTTTTAATGGCAAATAATCTTGCTAAGCGAGTTTAACGGCAAATAATCTCGCTTTTTTAATGGCAAATAATCTCGTTTTTTAATGGCAAATAATCTCGCTGAGCAAGTACTTTATTGTTTTTTTAATGGCAAATAATCTCACTGAGCGAGTCCTTTATTGTTTGTCTGATTACTCAGTATAGCAACTTATACAAACATGTGTGGCATTTGAGAATTAATACTAACTTTCAAAACTAAATAACAAAAAGGAAAACATTTTAAGTATTTGCACAAAAAGATTTGGTTTGATTTGGTTTAAGACCGTGCTGCCAAGAAAGCGAATATACATACGACTTAGGCATGGCGCAAACAAATGTTACATACATTTTCATGATATCAAAAAAATAATTACTTAGTTACATTTTGTCAGCAACAAGAAAGGAAGATATTTTTTAAATTATTAATATCGTAAAGATTTACCTAGTTTAAATAATTAACGCGTCAAGAAAAATTTAATTTAATGTAGCTGCCTCCCCTCTCCTCGCAGCGGTCATCTCAGTTATTGGCGGCTCTCTTAACTTCGAACTTCTCTTAGCAGATCGGTCCGTAGAAGCTCTCTCAGCTCTTGTCATCTCTTTTTAACAACAGCCGTCAGTGGTACGAGTATACTTACCCAGCAGACAAAAAGCGGTCTCAGTGCGGATGGATCCGAGAAATGTCCGCTAAAAATATGAAATGCGAACAAAGAATCGGAGTTTCCGCATTAGGTTCGGGGGATGCTCAAAAACGGACGCGCAAACGGACGAAAACCAAAACTGTGGCGTTCCCCGTGTTATATTTATTTTTTAATTTTGCCGATTTCTCGACCCCTTTTTTTTTTTTTACAAGAAGGACTCTTTTTTTATCCTTTTGCATATATATGGTATGTGTTGGCCATTTCAAATACCATAACATAATTTTATGCACTTTTTTACATTTTCTTTAAGCACATTTTCTACTGATATTATTGGCTCCAGCACGCCTTACCATTTTTTTCATGGTATTACAGCAACCTACATGGTGCATGTTTTTAAAACATAAAAGACTCTTTTGTGTCTTTTTGTTTTTATTTTATACTCTGTTCCTTACCACGGGTGGGGGGAAACAAGAGTTAATTATTTTGCTACCTTTTAGCTACAAGTGTTACTTGCTTCGCTTGAAGGAGCTGGCCTCACTCTGAGTCCCTTACCATAGAGGGGGAAAACTGCAGAGTTATCGAAGTAAATTTCTTCGAAGGCTCGATTGACCAAAATGAAAACCCCAAATAAATGAGAAGTCTTCATGTGTTGAGTTTTTGTAAGAAACTGGTTTATTTCATTCCAATCCTAGCTTATATAGCTAACATGAGGATGTACATTTAGATCTTAGTTCTAGACCCACGCATCGGACAGTTCCCGATCGTGGGAAGTATTTAAAGTACGATAAGGGTGCAAACAGTCACCCTGAAAGAACATATCTTAAACAAACCCAGACCGCTCGCAGGAGGTCATATTTCGGGTTACTTGTTACATAGGCTCAAGTGCCGGTTGTATTAATAGATAGATATGGTGCTAGGCCGTGCTCTGCTGCTGGGAGTTTATCGCTAACAGATGCTTCTTATCTAAAACCGTGTTCATGTTTGAACACCCGAGAATGTACCGAAAACGTATTGCTAACGGACACTAAACCGTACAGTGGGCGGCCAAAAAGCGGACTTACCGCAATAGGTTTGCCTAATTGTCGAAACCTGGCCCGAAAACGGATACTGAAACGGGCTAACACTGGGACCCGTGCAAATGCCGCAAATGTCCCGCTAACGGACACTAAAACGCACTGCACGCGTTAAAAATCTTGTCGTCAACGAAATTTCTAGAACTTGATGAACGGTTCTGCTCCTTCCTTTTTTTGTCGCTTGCCTGTTTTTTGTTATTTCGCTGCAAATGAGCGAGAGGCAAATATTATTGCATCATCTTTAAACTCTTTTATACCGTCGCGACTCTTTTCCTTTTGACCGGCGAGTTGTGCGGACGTGAGTGAACAGTTTTTTTACAAGAAACACGTGTTTTCAACGGTAAGTGCTAAATTTAAATTGATTAATATGTACAATCTCTTACTAATGAAATAATATTGACTAGATTTATATTTATTTATGCTGGCGAGACTTAATTTCCGACGAAGTGGCGCGCCAAGGGTCCTGGTTTGGGACAGAGTCCAAAATGTCTGTTTGTGGGGAAGACAACGAATTTGCCACCCTTTAGTTTATAATAAAAAGACGCACGATAGGTATTTTAATATAAGCCGTTTTAATGTGTTTGTTTTATCGGAGCTGCAGACTGAGTGTATAAAAGCTTGTCTTCAGAATNTATATATATGTTTACTAGAGGACCCGGCGAACTTTATCTCGCCCCAACTTCGACTGATTAAAACAAATTAAATTGAGACGTTTTTACTTTGACGTACATGTCCACACAGTACTGTTGAAACAAACGGCGGTATCTTAACAGATGATTGTCAACATCTAGTCGAATCATCAATCGATACGCATAAAAATTCATAGAGTTGACCTTCTTATTCGTTTCTTCTCCTAGAACTTGAATTCAAACTTAGCTGTAGAATCAAAAAGAAGTGATGACTTGTAAACAAACCTGAAGTTAGGTTGACCATCTTTATGTTGAAGTGATACCCATCTTCTCCACGACAGAACATCAACGGGTATTGAAGAGCTTAAAAACAATATCGCGTGATTCAACATTCTCGCCAACAATCACCACTGCGACTTCATTGATAGTGGAAGCATTAAATTGTCTTGCATGGCTACCAATGGGTTTTTTGTCAGCGCTTATAATGATTTTGTGTTCGTCATAATGCATTATATCCAATGCGGTTTTGAACAATCTGACCAATTCATTATGCTCATGGAGAAGATTTTGCACTTGTTCGATAATTTCACGTTTAGTAGCGGTGAATTACCAATGAATTAGATCTGAAGGAATTTAAGGTCTTTGTTTTGTGGTGATAACAAAGCGCCCGCTCTATGGTGAATTTGCCCTTGAATCTGAATGTTGGAATGCAATTTCGAAAAAATGTGAGTTGTTCATTTTGATAATAACGAGATGCCATTACCTTATAACTTGGATTGTAGCCTGATTGATGAAAAACCTCGACTCCAAATGACGTAATTGGAAAGCATCCGTTATATATTTGTGCAAGCTTTAGGAAACTGTTTGATTGGGCTGAATTTCCATATAGTAGCGAATACAATGGCTCTGGTGGATGAGCAAAAACGGGCACTTTAATTTTGCCACCTGCACAGCATAAGCCGGGTGTTTCCAACCGAAACTTCAGTGCATTGCAATGCTGACATACAACAGACAATGAACCAATTACAACGCAGGTAAGATCCTTGTAGGATGTTTCAGGATTGTATGCGAATGCAGCGCGATTCAAGTTTTCATTTGCGGCTCGTCTTTCTCTATTATTTTGTCGGGCTTGAGGTGATCTTTGTGGAGCGCGAAGCTGTGCCATTTGGGCACGTATTGATGCATTTATTTCTGTACGTTCCTCTTGCGTCCGACTATTACGGGAATTCTGAATACTTATTGCATTGCGTAAACGCCGTCCAAGTCTTGATCGTCTAACAGCAGGCATTACTTCCAATTGCTTCGTTAGCTCGATTTTTTTGTTTAAATATTTTTTTACCGAGTTCATTGATACACAATTTCAACGCAGCTATGATCTTTGTAGGGTGTTTCAGAATTTTACATACAACAGTGTGTCCATCTGTTGAGCCGCTAGCGACCTTTCCGGAAGGACTTCCCAAAAATTTCTTATTTAATAGCGACAGACAGGATGGATACTTTTTTCCGTGCTCTGACTGAAAAGCGACAGACAGGATGGATTGACATATTAGTTGGTTGTCAAATCTAATGTCAAATATTATGATTGCGTTCAGAAATTTAACTTAAGATTTATAATTTAACGTTTGTGACAAAACTTAAGATTTATCTTTCGATTTCTATATAGTCTTATTAAAAACAAAAGACAGATTAACAACTGAAGTTAGCTAAAATTAATTTTCTCGAAGCTATATGAAGCTGTGAGACTATGCAATTTTGTCGCGTTCGCGATTCACTTTCACTTTTGTTGAGTTTCGGAACGCGATATTAGATCCTCCAACGCGCATGCGAATTTGAACTTTATACAGCAGTCATGCCCAGCCCATAGCTCTTTGTGCTCGCATTGTTTTTGTAATTGCTCTTTAGCATAGGCAGAGCAATCGCCGTATGCATGCACGGCTCACTCCATAAGCAAAGGAGATTACACAAAAAATTTTGCGTATTCTCTTCATTCTCCACGTCTTCGTTGATCTCGGCAACAACACTTTCATAGGCTTCACCGTTATCTCGCTTGTCCGAATGTAAATTGTTGTTGGATCGCCGAAAAAAGTACATCGCGAAAAATCAGTTGTATTTTGCGTTGCGGGCAAGATGTTTGATATTGCAGAATCTAATTTTTTATTTTGTAAAAATTGCTATGGTGAGCCCCAATGCATTGTTAAAATGTATTTTCATGTATTTTTATTACTTCCGATATCTTAATTTGAATTTACTTTCATTTTTTTCAGTGCAGAAATTTGAAGTAAAAAAAAAAACTTTTGCGTAAATGTATTTGTGTTTTCATTTATATGTATTGGTGCGTTGCTCTGCCATAAGCAACGTTTGGGCACCCCTGTTATACAGCGGTAATAAATTACAAATTGACTCTCCATTTTATTTAGAAAACGTTTGTATGGGAAATAGAAAAATACTGTTTTGAGGATTTTCCCGGCAATTATTCGAATTTTTCTCACCTTTTAAACCTTCCCTAGACCTGCACGAATAATTCAAGACCAAGATAAGATAAATCCGTTCAGCCATTCTCGAGTTTTAGCGAGACTAACGAACAGCAATTGATTTTTATATATATAGATGGGATAACAAATGTAGTTTGGCTGATAGATAACGCGACAGCTTTAGCGAGATAAGAAAAGAGAAAACATAAGAGCGCTGCAGGTGCAGCGGCACACCTATGCGCGCGTGACTAGGTGCCGGCGGTCTGCTCCGAACATACTCCCCCCGTTGGAAGAGGTACGGTTCCAACTATCTCGGAATCGATAGGCAGAGCGGCTAGTTTGCCGACGGCTCTCTTGATAAGACCCGTAGCTGTACGGACCATAGCTACTCTTATGACGCCGTCTCCGCCGGGTATGACGTCCTCGATGCACCCAAGCTGCCATTTCAATGGGGGAATGTTGTCATCCTTCAGCACCACTATGCTTCCAACCTTGATGTTGGACGTTTCGACGCGCCACTTGCTCCTTTCTTGAAGAAGGGACAAATATTCGCTGCTCCATTTTTTCCAGAAGTGTTGTTGCATCTGGGTCACCCGTTGCCATCTGCTGAGGCGGCCTTCGCGAGGAAATTTTGTGAAGCTGGAACCCTTCAGGAAATGCGCAGGCGTTAGCACCTCAAGGCTCTCAGCATTTTCTGAAATTGGACAGAGTGGACGGGAGTTAAGGATGGCAGAAATCTCATAGGCAAGAGTTCTTAGTTCATCGATGGCTAAAACGGATGCACCGACGACTCTATAGAAGTGATATTTGGCTGACTTCACAGCGGCCTCCCATAAACCACTGAAGTGCGGGGCACGCGGAGGGATGAACTTCCAATCGATCCCATCAGCTAAACAGGCCGAAGATATCGATGCCGTGTGTTGCTCGCTCAAGAAAAGCTTCAGCTCGGCAAGCTCGCTCTTTGCACCGACAAAGTTCGTAGCATTGTCACTCCAAATGGTACGCGGACTGCCTCGAAGGCTGATGAATCTCCTCAGCGATGCGATGAAAGAATCCGTCGTGAGATCCTGAACCACTTCCAAATGAGCGGCCTTCGTGGAAAAGCAGACAAAAACAGCGATGTAGCACTTGTGGGGTGCCTTATTTCTGGTCTCTGCTTTGTGATAGAATGGCCCACAATAGTCCACACCTGTTGTATGAAAGGCTGGATTAGGCTGCACTCGATTTGCCGGCAGGCTACCCATGACGTGTTCCCAAGTCACAGGCTTCATTCGGAAACATCGGACGCATTTGTTGATGACGCTGGCGACGAACTTGCGGCCTCCAATCGGCCAGAACCTTTGTCGTAATGCAGCCAGCAACGCCTGTGATCCTGCATGCAAATATTTTCCATGGTAATAAACGATGATTGCCTTGGTGACTGGATGATCCTTGGGCAACAGTATCGGATGCATCGTATCGTAGCCCAAGTTTGCGTTCTGAAGTCTTCCACCAACTCGAAGTAACCCGTCGGATCCGATTATAGGCCTAAGCGAAATCAGCTTGCTTTTCTGGGGACAAGGCTTGCCCTGGTTAAGAAATCCATACTCCTTCGCCAAGTTAACCTGTTGGATGCTCCTCAAAAGAAGTACAGTTCCAGAGTTGATCTCCTCCACCGAGAGATGACCTTTTGACGGCGCACATTTGGCTCTGCAATTTGAAATGAATCGATAAATGTATGCAAATACTCGCTGCAACTTGTCGAAAGAGTTCAGGTATTTGCAGTTTGAAGAACTATCCATGCAAACGGTCCCAATTGGAGTCGCAGAACGGCGCTCTGGAAGATCCTTTACTACANCCAGCAGGGACGGCCAATTCGACGAACTTTGCAGAAGGAATGGAGGCCCATTAGCCCAAAGGGAATGTTCCAACAATTCCCTCGGGGTACATCCTCGCGATACGACGTCCGCCGGGTTTAAGGCTGTAGGAACGTGGTGCCAAGTCATTTCTTTCGTCATCTCCTGAATTTTCGCGATCCTGTTCGATACGAAAACGTTAAACTCCCTCGGAGGTTGCCCAATCCACGCTAACACAATAGACGAGTCCGACCAACAATGAAAGGCGCAATCAAAATCTATGGTTTCCAGTGCGTCATCCCAATCTACGTTCGCACTCCATAGAGATTGCAGAAAGATTTTAGACCTTGTGACAATTGGAGTTATTAGACCCAGCGGATCGTAGAATTTGGCTATTGTTGACAATGCAACCCGCTTGGTGGGTCGTTGATTGGTTGGCAGTTGAGAAAAATTAAATAGGAGTTCATCAGAAAATGGATCCCAGACTAGTCCCAATGCCTTGGCGATATCCGATCCATCATGAAATTTGATTAGCTGCTCCTTGTCGCAGTCAGACTCTCCTTCCAGGGCTGCTGACTCATTCGAACACCATTTGCGGATTGGAAAGTGGCCTCGCGACAGTAGTTCCTTCACCTGACGACGAATTTCTCTCACCTCCTCAACTGAGTCCCCACCAGAGATTAAGTCATCCACATAGAAATCTCTACGAACAATTCTTGCTCCAATAGGAAATGATTCCTCCTCATCGTAAGAGAGCTGATGCATGGCTCTTATAGCCAAGAAGGCAGCAGGCTTAGTTCCATAAGTTACAGTGTTCAATTTAAAAACACTCAACTCATCCGTTGGGTTCTCTCGCCAAACGATGCACTGCAAAAAGTCATCCGGATGCGAAACACGCACGCACCGGTACATCTTGCAGATATCTCCACAAAGGGCAACTTTAACAAGAAAGGAAGCTAACTTCGGCACGCCGAAGTTTGTATACCCTTGCAGATTGGTTTTGATGTTTATATTATAGATATAAATGTTGAAAACACTCACAAAACAGAGTTTCATTACAGTTTACCTGTACTTATTACGTTTACAGTTTGACAGTTACAGTTTTACATTCGCAGCCTTACATTTCTCTACATCTACCGATCGCTCCTATGGCAGCTATATGATATATTTGTCCGATTTTTATGAAATTTATACCAAAATTCTAGAACAATAAAAAAAGCCTATATCTCAGAGCAGATAAAAATACGTTGAAAAACAACGAAGCTATAATTTTTTTCCTATTAATTTTCCGACCGTTCCTATGGCAGCTATATCATATAGTCGTCCAATTTACACAAAATTTTTAGCAAAATTTAGAAATAATATAAAATGGCCATATCTAAAAAATGGTGCAAAAATATTGAAAAACAGCACAGTTATAATTTTTTTTCTAAAAATTTATCGAACATTTGTATGGCAGCTTTATGTTATAGTCGTCCGATCCGGCCCGTTCCGACATATATAGCAGTGAGAGTATATAGAAGACTATATGCAAAGTTTCATTCAGATAGCTTTAAAATTGAGGGACTAGTTTGCGTAGAAACGGACAGACGGACGGACAGACGGACGGACAGACGGACAGACGGACAGACGGACATGTCTAGATCGACTCGGCTGTTGATGCTGATCAAGAATATATATACTTTATAGGGTCGGAAACGTCTCCTTCACTGCGTTGCAAACTTCTGACTGAAATTATAATACCCTGCAAGGGTATAAAAAATCGAAAGCGAAGCAGTATGTTAAAGATTTTCTGCTGAATAGTTGGCCCTGCAAGAAGTAAGTCGTTAAGAGAGCTACCAGAAGTCGTTTTGGCAGATCCATCAAACACGACACGAAGCTTCGTGCTCGTGCTCTCCTGCTTATGCACGCAATGGTGAGGCAAAAAGAGTTGTGGCACCGATGGTTCCTTTTTAACAAGCGACATGTGGCCTAAATCGATATACTCCCTCAAAAATGCTGAATACTGAGCTTCCAGGGCTGGGTTTACATCTAGTTTGGCTTCCAAACTCCTAAACCTACGACGAGCCAAGCAGTAAGAATCACCTAGAGATTCGAATCCTGAAGTAGACAAGAGCCGAACAGAGTATTGACCGTTTCCAAGTCTAGTGCAATTTTGATTGAAAAGTTGCTCGCATCTCAAATCTTCCGGCAATAATGATGGCTTTGACGAAGTGAAGTCCTCAATTTCCCAAAATCGCTTTACTATGGCGGCGAGTGTGTCATCAGGATGATCAGCAGGGTCCTTGACGATGGCTGCTAAAACCGATTTGTGATTTGGCATACTCGATATCCCTCCAGAGACTATCCAACCAAGTTTGGTGTTCTGAAGAGTAGGCAAAGTCCTGTCCAAATGAATTTTTCCCATTGAAATTATCTCGAAAAACAAACCAGCGCCAAGAAAAAGGTCAATTCGTTGCGATTGATTGAAATACGGATCAGCGAGCGAAATGTTCTGCGGAAATCTCCATGCTGTTGCATTAATATTGAAGTGAGGCTGATAATCCGTGATACTGTGAGTCACAACAGCAGCGAATGACGCACGATAGCTGGCATCCCGTGATTGCGCAACAATATCGACTGTCTTATCAGAAATCAGGGAAGATTCTCCTATCCCAGAAATCGAGGTTTGCGATTTTTTATTCTTCAAATTAAGTTGACTAGCTAAGCGAGAAGTTATGAAGTTTAGCTGAGAGGCGGAATCTAAAATTGCTCGGCAAGGCATAAATGCTCCAATTCTATTTCTCAAGTAAATAATTGCAGTCGGAAGCAACACGTAATCAATCGGCATAATATTTGAGGCTTTGGGTGGAGGGCTTGATATGCGATGATCAGGAAGAGGTGATGGTTGAGCACATGACACTAATGCTGATGATGAAGTGGATGGCAGTGGCTGAGAGCTCGAGGATGGATCGATGGATTGATGAGAGATTGATGGAGATGCAAATGAGATGGATGTTGCGGATGGGTCATGGTTCATATGTAACAATGAATGGTGCTTCATGCGACAATATCTGCAGTGCGTCGACTTGCATTGCTGCAAACTATGCCCCTTGCGCAAACAGTTCAAGCAAAGGTGCAACTTCTTTGCTTCTCGATACCGAAGATTCGGACTCAAATTTAAAAATCGAGAACAATTTGGCAAATAGTGATCCCTTGCATCGCAAAATAAACAAATCGGCTGACTTGAGTTAGTGGCAGAAGCAATAAGTGCATTTGGGTTAAATTTGTGCATGCTTTTTCCCACCTGTTGGCCTGGAGTTTGCGTTACCAAGGCTTGATCCAAGTTTTCCATCATCCTGCAACTCTTCTCCAAAAACGACTCCATCGCATCCCAGTTAGACAGCTCGGTGATTGATAAATCCTCTTCCCATTTTTCCCGCGTCCTCTGGTCCAGCTTTCGAGTGACGATGTGTATCAGAAGCCCATCCAAAATCTGATGCGTAGTGGCCAGGGTTCGAATCGCTCGCAAATGTGAATTCATGCAATCACGGAGCTCCCGAAGACCCTTTGCTGATCCCTTCTCGACACCCTTTAAACCGAATATTGCCTGTACGTGTGCCTGAAAATGTAAAACCTTGTTATCAAATCGATTTAGCAGCAAATTCATAGCCTTATGATAATTTGCATTTGAGGGTTCGAGCGAGCGTATGGTCTCCAGAGCCACGCCGCCTAAACTCGACCGCAAATACTGTAATTTCTCAATATCACTTAGCTCATCATCATTTCCGATGACCGTCCGGAACGTCGCCAGAAAATCCGGCCACTCAGCATAGGATCCATGAAAACGAGCAATTTCCAGATTTGGCAAACGAGGCTTCCTAGATCTAAAGGAAAGATCCGGGTGGTTAGGCATTTCAATAGATGTTGAATTGGCAGCGGTTGAAGCCGGCAATTGCGACTTGCGATGAGCAGCTAAGCCTCGGCTTAGTTTCGCCTTTACATCCATGAAAACTCCGGAAAATTCAATCCGATGGTCGCTCGAGATCTCAACGATGTCTCAACGATGTCTGGGCAGCATCAAATGCCTCGTTTAAGGAGTTGATCCAATCCATTCGCGCGAGTAAATCAGCTTCATCAAACTGATTGACCGAATCACCATTTAAATAAAACTTCATCGAGTTTATTTGAGTCAAAATAGAGTCGGCTTTGGCTCGGTAGAAGTCCACGTCACTTGGGGATTCATTTGGTGCCCGAACCGAATTTTCCGTATCAGACATATTTTTTATTCGATCACGAGAAAACAAAATAAAATAAATTAAAATGTCTGACCGCGTCAGAGGCACGAAACACCCTATGCTTTCTACCGCGAAAATGTAGAGGTTACAAGCGTCGCCGAAATGCAACGGAACCTTAAACTTGTTGTTGTTGTTTTTGCCGTTAAGTTGCCTGCTTAGCAACAGCGAATATATGCGAACGAATGTATGTATGTATGTATGGCGGTGGCTATATGTACATATATCTATATGCACTATGCGCTAATAAAAAACGATTCAATTCGATTTACTTTTATGCCAAATTATTTGCACAACACAGTTTTGATTTTTCACAGCGCGAAATGTACAAAAAATCAAACGGCCGGCTGCTCACTGTTTGTATGTATGTTTGTGTGTTTGTGACCGAATGCCCGCAAACGACCGCAAACAAGCGTTTTGTTTAAACGATATTAAACAATTACGAAACCGAAATGCAGACTCCGATAAATATCACGTCGGGGTCACCAAAATGTTTGTGGGGAAGACAACGAATTTGCCACCCTTCAGTTTATAATAAAAAGACGCACGATAGGTATTTTAATATAAGCCGTTTTAATGTGTTTGTTTTATCGGAGCTGCAGACTGAGTGTATAAAAGCTTGGCTTCAGAATATATATATGTTTATGGGATAACAAATGTAGTTTGGCTGATAGATAACGCGACAGCTTTAGCGAGATAAGAAAAGAGAAAACATAAGAGCGCTGCAGGTGCAGCGGCACACCTATGCGCGCGTGACTAGGTGCCGGCGGTCTGCTCCGAACAATGTCCATTCGAGAGATGCTTATTACGTCATCCGTCAAAGGTATGTATATTTTTCGTATATTTTTTAATACGTATATACTTATAATAATTAATATTTTTACAGCCGCTTTTATAAACAAATTTGCGTTGGAGGATGCAAGCAGACACAAAAGCAGAATGCACAGGACGGTTTGTATTAGTATTATTAGTTTTAAGGTGTGAGGAGGCCTCAGAACCATGGGCAGTTTTGTAGTGTGTAAGACAATTTCCAGTTTTGTAGTATTTAAGTTCATTTCCATTATGTAGTATTTAAGCTCATTTCTCCTTAGCACGTAAGAACATCTACATTTAGTATTAAAACATTAGGACGTAAGCAACCAGAATACTAAGACCCACGAAGGGCACACTAGTTAGGGATTTAGTAGTAGGGACTAGGTTTAATAGAAACGCGCTCGAGATTTAAGAGAAAAACAACAAAACACACGAGCGGCCACGAACAGCCGAAGGAAACAACGAGCAGCCGAGAGCGGCCGAACCTACACACGAGCATCCGAAGCCGGCAGCCGACCGAGCCGAAGGACGGCCAGCCGAACCGTCTTCGGCAAACACCCGAAGGCAAGGCCCGATCAGCCGAAGCATGGCGTCGGGACACACGACAGGGCCCGAGTAGCAGATCGGCGGCCATGAGACCAGCCGAAGTTCACCCGAGCTCACCCGAAGCTTCCCGGAGTCGGGAGTAAAACGACGCCACCGATCGCCGACGGCCTATAAAAGGGCCTCGGCAAGCCGAGCCCGGTCTCTTCTCTCGGAATACCAGCAACAGACCAGACGTGCCACGGAGCTAACAGGAATACCATTGGAATAAAACCACGCCGCCGGCCACGTGCCCAAAATGGAGTTGGAGTAAACTACTGGTGAGCTGGCCAAGGGCCAACCCCTGCGGGGGAGAACTCGGAGTGCGATAGGGAACAGCTAGGTTTAGGGAACAGCTAGGTTTGCCAACATTGTAAAATAAACTCATATAAACGAACCCAACGGCGGAATATTATTTACCCTCTTGGCGCCCCATGATTTCTGGAGAGCAAGGGCCACCGGCACATGGCCAGCGTGGTCGGCAACCCTTCGCTTCTCCTTCCTTAGAGGAGGGGCCGGTACCCCGGCATGCGGGATCGGCCTTCTTCCTGGTTAGGCATCCACATTCTCTTTGCCAAGGCGGCGAAGCGGTACTCGGCCTGCGGGATCGACTCGCCGTTTCGACATCCCATCGGGAACCCAGGGCGGCCGGCACATGACACTGCGTGGCCGGCAGCCCTCATTTCGGGCCGCTCATTCGGAGATCAGGGAACACCGGTACCCCGGCTTTGCGGGATCGGTCCGACTTCGGAAGATGCACCTTCGTCTCGTATCTGGCAATCGGACTACGGCTTGCGGAGCCGGTTGCCCGGATTTCGGGAGTTTGCGTGACCATCGCCGGCCCCTTTTCGCACCCAAATAAACATACCGGCCTTCGGGCCCGTCCTTTCTCCTGCCTGTCTCCGTACAATTATAAATATTTTCTGTAGAGGACTCCTGGGCCGACTGAGTCATTATCCTGGCCATAGCATCCTTACAGAAAGGCGCCCGAGCAGGGACCAGGCAGGATAATTCAAGGATAATTCCATCTAACGTGGCTTAAAGCACCACCAGAAAAAAATTCAGGTCGAAAGGTCGAGGTTAGGGTCGAAAACGTAGGAAAGAGCACTTCTGTTGCTAGGCCGCATAGACCGAAGCGGGAAGAGTAGAAGGGAAGCATAGGAAAAAAAAAATGAGCGAGAATTTATCAGTCGACCATCGAGATCAGTCGATCACTCAAAGACCCTTGAGGTATCCTTGGAGTCGAGTGGGGGTCCTGGCGTATGTCCTTGAAGGATCCCTGGAGTATCCTTTTGGTATGTCCTGGCAGGATGCTGGCGTTGTCCTTTGCTATGTCCTTGCAGGATGCTGGCATTGTCCTTCGCTATGTCCTTGCCACGATCGGTGGCGTCGTTTTACTCCCGACTCCGGGAAGCTTCGGGTGAGCTTCGGGTGAGCTTCGGCTGGTGTCATGGCCGCCGATCTGCTACTCGGGCCCTGTCGTGTGTGCCGACGCCATGCTTCGGCTGATCGGCCCTTGCTTTCGGGTATTTGCCGAAGACGGTTCGGGTAGCCGTCCTTCGGCTCGGTTGGCTGCCGGCTTCGGCTGCTCGTGTGTATGTTCGGCCGTTCTCGGCCGCTCGTTGTTTCCTTCGGCTGTTCGTGGCCGCTCGTGTGTGTGTTCGGCCGCTCGTCGTCTCTTCGTTGTTTTTTTCTCTTAAATCTCGAGCGCGTTTTCTCTTAACCTTAGTCCCTACTATTAAATCCCTAATTAGTGTGCCCTTCGTGGGTCTTAGTATTCGTCGCTTACGTCCTAATGTTTAATACTAAATGTAGATGTTCTTACGTGCTAAGGAGAAATGAGCTTAAGTACTACATAATTGAAATGAACTTAAATACTACAAAACTGGAAATTATCTTACACACTACAAAACTGCCCCTGGTTCTGAGGCCTCCTCACACCTTAAAACTAATAATACTAATACAAACCGTCCTGTGCATTCTGCTTTTGTGTCTGCTTGCATCCTCCAACGCAAATTTGTTTATAAAAGCGGCTGTAAAAATATTAATTATTATAAGTATATACGTATTAAAAAATATACGAAAAATATACATACCTTTGACGGATGACGTAATAAGCATCTCTCGAATGGACATTTTGGACTCTGTCCCAAACCAGGACCCTTGGCGCGCCACTTCGTCGGAAATTAAGTCTCGCCAGCATAAATAAATATAAATCTAGTCAATATTAGTTCATTAGTAAGAGATTGTACATATTAATCAATTTAAATTTAGCACTTACCGTTGAAAACACGTGTTTCTTGTAAAAAAACTGTTCACTCACGTCCGCACAACTCGCCGGTCAAAAGGAAAAGTGTCGCGACGGTATAAAAGAGTTTAAAGATGATGCAATAATATTTGCCTCTCGCTCATTTGCAGCGAAATAACAAAAAACAGGCAAGCGACAAAAAAAGGAAGGAGAAGAACCGTTCATCAAGTTCTAGAAATTTCGTTGACGACAAGATTTTTAACGCGTGCAGTGCGTTTTAGTGTCCGTTAGCGGGACATTTGCGGCATTTGCACGGGTCCCAGTGTTAGCCCGTTTCAGTATCCGTTTTCGGGTCAGGTTTAGACAATTTGGCAAACCTATTGCGGTAAGTCCGCTTTTTGGCCGCCCACTGTACGGTTTAGTGTCCGTTAGCAATACGTTTTCGGTACATTCTCGGGGAACGCCACAGTTTTGCTTTTCGTCCGTTTGCGCGTCCGTTTTTGAGCATTCCCCGAACCTAATGCGGAAACTCCGATTCTTTGTTCGCATTTAATATTTTTAGCGGACATTTCTCGGATCCATCCGCACTGAGACCGCTCTTTGTCTGCTGGGTAAGTATACTCGTACCATTGACAGCTGTTGTTAGAAAGAGATGACAAGAGCTGAGAGAGCTTCTACGGACCGATCTGCTAAGAGAAGTTCGAAGTTAAGAGAGACGCCAATAACTGAGATGACCGCTGCGAGGAGAGGGGAGGCAGCTACATTAAATTAAATTTTTCTTGACGCGTTAATTATTTAAACTAGGTATATCTTTACGATTTTAATAATTTAAAAAATATCTTCCTTTTTTGTTGCTGACAAAATGTAACTAAGTAATTATTGTTTTTGATATCATGAAAATGTATGTAACATTTGTTTGCGCCATGCCTAAGTCGTATTGATATTCGCTTTCTTGGCAGCACGGTCTTATACCAAATCAAACCAAATATTTTTGTGCAAATACTGAAAATACTTTTTGTTATTTAGTTTTGAAAGTTAGTATTAATTCTCAAATGCCATACATGTTTGTATAAGTTGCTATACTGAGTAATCAGACAAACAATAAAGGACTCGCTCAGTGAGATTATTTGCCATTAAAAACAAACAATAAAGTACTCGCTCAGCGAGATTATTTGCCATTAAAAAACGAGATTATTTGCCATTAAAAAAGCGAGATTATTTGCCATTAACTCGCTTAGCAAGATTATTTGCCATTAAAAAAATATATATATATGTCGGAGATAACCGTTATTTAATTTAACCGTAGTCGAGCAGCGAGTTCTGTCCGCCTGCGCACTCAAAACGTATCTGTCCTCACGTCACTTTTCCTTTAGCCTTTTCACATTTTCTTACTTTTCACTCAAACGTCAATCCTAGACAATCTCTAGCTGTCTCTTTCACTCTTTCCTATTGTTGCGACCGACGAACAGACCTCACTCAGTAACAGACAGTCTACTGTCCTTTTCCTGTTACCGACTCAACTGTCATTGCGCCTGCGCGCCAGCGACACCTACAGACTACCAATACCTGAGCATGCCGAATAATTCTGTTGCCATAGCAACAAGCTTTCCAAATTTGCACTTAGCAACCAACTCGCCGACACGGCCATCCTGACATTTCACGCGTCCTCGCGTGACGTGTCTTCTAATAGCTCTAAACATAACTGTCATTTTCATTTATCATTCTCTCATGTTTCTCTCTTTGGTCTCAACTTAACATTTCATTTTATCTGTTTTATTCATGTCAAATAAGCTTTACTTTTATTTCTTCTCGCCACTTCATTCTCTTCTCGTACCAAATCTGTATCTTCTTTCTCTACTCGTACCACAACTCTTACTCAACATCTCTTCATCAATTTATACAGGCTCTTGCTGCACACTTTGCAACGCTCACACGCACCTCTTGCGTCATGGTCTCTCTGGACCCTCATAGCCTTATAAATGATTCCACCAACGAGTGCCTCAGTCGGCGATCTCTCGCTTACACTTCTAGTGTCTTCAAATGTTAGTTTGGCGGGATAACCTTTCGAACCTAAAGAGTACAAGCTCTCTTCATATTTCAAAAGGCTCCGCTTCACATAGGAATAAAGTAGGCCCTGTTTCATGTGATCCGACACGGCCTTCCTGACAAATCACACGTCCTCGTGTGTTAACTTTAAATCACAGTATTCTCGTTACTCGTACTCGTTACATGTTATTGTCAACAAACATTTCATCATTTCATTAATTTTCTAAACATAAGTATTGAGGCATTTAGACAAAATAAGCATCTTGGTTTCATGATAACATGATAACATAACAAATTACATCTTCATTTTAATCATAATTTACAATTCAGACTTCTCTAATTACATAGCTTTATCAACTGGTGTATTTCCTTTTACCCCCACATACTGCCCCCCGCCATAACAATTCCTTCTGTTATGGTGCGGTCTCCACTGACCCCCGCCATAACAATTCCTTCTGTTATGGTGCGGTCTCCACTGACCCCCGCCATAACAATTCCTTCTGTTATGATGCGGTCATTATATCCGCTCTTGGGATTCCACGGCATCAACCGTGCCATCCATATCATCATTCCCCACATGGGAATCAGACGCATCTCCACTTGAGTCGTCTAAATCTTTATCAACGTCAATGCTTATTTGTCTATTTGGCAATGCCCTCAAAAACTCATGCGCATACTTATAAGTTCTTTTGCTTGTTAAGGATTTTAACATGTACCGATCTTCATCTTTGTTCACGCCAGGGGGCCCTGTTCCCCCTCTGGCCGCCGAGCGTCTGAGCGTCCAAAAGCTCAAGCGCTCCCAGCGTAGCAACGCTCGCCCGCTCTCGCCCTCTTGCTCTCCCGCGCTCGCTCTCCCGCAGCGCTGAGCGCTTTCGCACTCTCGAGCGCGGGCCTCGGGTGCATTCCGAACACCATGCTCACTGCAGCCAGCTTCTCTGGCCTCTTTTTTCTATGCTTAGTTTTTAGTTTCATGTATGCAGCCGAATAAAGCTGATCGTCATCGAGTGAATTGCATCAACGACGCCCCCGACTTTTTCTTCTCTCCTGGGTTTTTTTCTGGTCTCTGCGCCGGTGGAATTTACTCTTCAAGGATCTTCAGTGGAAGGATCGCCCCCCTCCTAAACATTGGTCCTTCGAGCCGGATACGGATATCCTTCCGCAACACAGCCAGCAGTTCCGGTGATTTTTCCGCTTAAGATAAGTACGAGCCTCCTCTGTCTCCCTCTCTCTGCCGGTCTTCAGCAGTGGTCCGAACATTCAATTTCGTTCACACTGCTGCAAGATAATTTTTCCTTTTTTTGCGTCAACTCCAGATCCGAGTTTTTTCCGACACAACGGCAGTCTGAGGAAAATTCCATTTATTCCGAATTTTTTCTCCCGTCAATTTTTTCCAATCCGTCTCCGTTTTGTGTGATCGCCATATTGCCTGCCGTTTTCTTTTGTGCCTTTCGCTTCTCCGCTCCACTCGCCAACGGCCAAGGCATATGTACATCAACATACATACAGACATACGTGTGATAATTTCTGCATATACTTTTTCGCGCAAGTCCGTCTCCGCCGAAATACAGTGAAATTGTGTGGTGAAAATAAATAAATCAAATTAAATAAATAAAACAAAAAGGCTCAATTAATATACGCCGGTGTCAACATATATATTTTTTGTTGTGTGCCATTTGGTTTTTTTGTTTTCTCCACGCAAGGTTCACAGGCCTTCACAGATTTATATGCCAAATTCCAAAAATACAGTCCACTCTTCGTGTTCCCACTGTACCATAAGTCGAAACATCCAACACATACCCCCACACAAATCCGCTCTGCTTGTCCATATATAACTATTTTCTGCCTCAACTATATATTTTTTGTTGTACGCCGCCGCAGTGCCGTTAGCGGGGTTCCACTGTGCAAATACATCCAACCACATAAATACATATATCATTATATTTTCTGCCCGCCCATATAGGAATTAAATTACAATAAAACCAACAAACGAAAATAACCAAGATTCGAAATTCAAGTGCAAGTGTTTATTTCTCCAAATCCGCACAACCGCCACAGCAGACGTTTTTTGTTGTTGTTTTTTTTTTCTTTGCGTTCCGCTTTGTTCTCGCTTCCTGAACTCTTCGCTCATACGGTGTTTTGCCGACGGCAAAACCAAACTTCGCTTTACGGTTAGTTTCGGATTCCCGCGCTGACCGCCGCATCAGCCGCGCTGGTGTTGTTGTTGTTTTCGGTTTTCGGTGCCTTTATCTCTCGTAAGCGCCCCGCTTACGCACTGCTTTGCCGACGGCATAATACAGTGAGGTTTCCAAGTCAACGCCAAGGGTCATTCCTTTTTAATTCCGCCTTTTCAGCGCCGTCGTAGTTACGTGCAGTTAATTAAATACTTCACGCTAATTATTTCCAACACAAAAAAAATTAATCTTTTTTGTTCCGAGCCAGCGCCAAGGGTTATATTTTTTTAAGTCAGCCTTTTCGGTGCCGCGGCAACTACGTGTCAATAATCAAATACTTCACGTTAAATTATTTCCAACATTGAAATTAATTTTTGTCTCTCTTTATTACGGAGTAAAATTAATAAAGAAAGTTTCCAATTCTACATACGAGCTCCACGCCCGAACCACGGAATATACATATACATATAAATATACAATTGGCTCCTAAAATCCAAAGCCCGGGTCCGACATTCGGCACTAATTCGGCCAGCAGTAGCAATCGCTGCAATCGCTTCCCATCCATCGTTTGTGGTTCGTTGCCGAACTTTTCCGCTGAGAAATTTCTTTTCGCTTGCCGTCGACATTTTTTCTTGTCACTGGTGCTGTCCACTGGCTTTCCGCGAACCAGAGTTGAGTCGTCTTTCCTTCGCAATCCGTGTGGATTTCCTGCGGCGACCAACTGAGTCACGACCCATTCGATTTCAAGAATGCCCACGGGAGACGAGGAACAGACTCCTTTGATTCCAGCAATTACTCTGGAAGGGTCCCAGTCCGGATCCCCGCGGCCGGATCAATTAAAGCCAAAGGCGGCCACTGCCACTCCAAGGGCAAAAAGTCAAGAGGCCCTTGACACTGCCCCCAGTACCTCATCCAGATCTACGCGATCCGGGTCCAAGATGGCTCAAAAGGCGATAGATATCGCCCTCAAAAAATTCATTGCCGCAACAGACCGTGTTACCCAATTCGAGGCTAACCTGCACACTCCGGCTGCCCCTGACACGGACAGATTGCCCCCTGGCATGTGCCAAATCCATCGGGACCAAATTAGGGCCCTGTGGGAAAAGGTGGAGAAAAGCTATGAAAGCTGCTCCGACCTCCTTGCCGAAGCCGACGATCCTCCGACCATTGCATCAGAGCTAGAATCGAAGTATAGCTACTGCTATTCTGTGTTTTCGAAGTGTGTGTTTCAGCTGCAGGGCGTAATTGACAGGGCCGCCTTCCAACCCACACAGGCTTCCGCCAGTAGTCAACCACCCCCTTCTACGGGTTGTCGTCTGCCACCAGTGGACACAGAAGTCTTCACTGGGGACTATATTCGGTGGCCAACGTTTCGAGACCTTTTTACTGCGATCTACATCCAGAATTCGCGCCTCACACCGGTGGAAAAGCTGTTCCACCTGCTGTCAAAGACAAGTGGCGATGCCCATGCCATTGTGTCGAAGGCTCCTCTCACAAACGAAGGGTTCATCTCCGCATGGCAGACTCTCACCGAACGTTTCGAAAATCGGCGGTTGCTCGTCAACAGCCAGTTGAAAATCCTTTTCAACCTTCCGGCAGTCCCCCAAGAGTCAGGAGCAGCTCTGAAAGAGCTGCAAGGCACCATCCAGGGTTGCCTAACCGCCTTATCGATGTCCTCAATCCAAGTCGAAACCTGGGATTGTCTCCTGGTATACATGGTTTCCGTAAAACTCCCCAAAACCACACTGTCCATGTGGGAGCAATCCGTCCACAACAAGGCCGAAATTCCGACCTGGAACGAGCTGAACTCGTTTTTGACTGAGCGTCACCGCACTCTAGAGGCTATCGACGATATCAGACCTAGCAGTTCGGGGCAGGTTCCCCCCCGATCGACCCCTGCAAGCGCCCCTGCGCGCCGGCTCAACTCGTATGAGGCCCGAGTGACTCCAGCCCCAAGAGGGTGCGATCTTTGCGCCAGGGAAAACCACCCTATTCGGGTATGTCCGCGCTTCCTGGAAATGGATGTGAATGGTCGCTCCGACTACATCAAGCGGAAGCAGCTTTGTCTGAATTGTTTCGCACGAGGGCACCAGCAGCGGGACTGTACAAGTGCCCATAGCTGTTTCACATGTCACAGCCGTCACCACACCCTCCTGCATCGTGGCAATCCATTCGCGACCGCTCCGACTCCGTCTGCGCCAGCGAGGCCGCGGCCCGCGGATTCCCCAAGAAACGCGAGCACTTCAGAAGATCACCCTGACGTACAAGTGTGCTTCGCTTCCGGCCCAAAGGCCGTCCTGTTGGGTACCGCTCTCGTCGACATTTGCCATCTGGGGTGCACTTTCCAAGCGCGTGCCTTGATTGACTCTGGTTCCGAGGCGACATTTATTACTGAGAGGCTATTCAACCTCGTGAAACTGCCATTCAAGACCATTCAAGCCCAAGTCTCCGGCCTTAACCAAACCATTGCTGCTCAGTCTACGAAATTCTGCCATTTCTCCATTCGAGCGCCTTCCAGACCCGGACTGCAGTTGGAAACGGCAGCGTACGTCCTTCCGCAGTTGGCCGGGAGTCTGCCTTCGTACCCCGTCCCACCAGACTTTCTGAAGGGGCTTCCTGACATACCTCTTGCGGACCCCAAGTTCTTTGAGAGCTCCCAAATCGATGTCTTGATAGGAGCCGACATTCTTCCGTCAGTCCTCCTAGGCAACTCCAAAGCGAATATTTGTGGTTCTCTGTTCGGCCAGGAAACCATTTTTGGATGGGTGTTGACCGGTCCCATATCTCCGAATGCCCCCCGAAATGTGTCCGCCTTCTCCACACGAGTCACCTGCGGCTCCGACGACTCGCTGGACCAGCTCCTCACCAAATTTTGGGAAGTCGAGGAAGGGCCCTCACAGATCGTCTCCGAGTCTGATTCTGTCTGTGAACGCAATTTTGTCCGAACTACCCGCAGGGACAGTTGTGGCAAGTACGTTGTGACGCTCCCCTTGCGCGACCCTGAGCATGGTGGTTCCGAGCTCTCATCTTCAAGATCCTTCGCTCTGGCTCAGTTTCTGCGTAACGAACAGCGCCTAAAAAGGGATCCTCCCCTCAAGGCCCGATACGACTCGGTAATCCAAGAATACCTCGACTTAGGCCACATGGCCGAAGTTTCTCCAAAAAGCCGTTCCGCTACGTATTACCTTCCGCATCATGCAGTTCTCAAGCCCGAAAGCACAACCACTAAGGTGCGGGTGGTTTTCAACGCCTCTAGCCCGTCCGCAAACGGGACAAGCCTTAACGACATTCTCTACGCGGGCCCGGTCTTACAGTCCGACCTCACAATTCAAATCTTAAAGTGGCGATACTTTAGGTTCGTTTTCAATGCCGACATCGAGAAGATGTATCGACAGATTTGGGTAGACCCCAACCATACACCGTTTCAGCGCATTCTATTTCGCAATCCCGAGGGGGAAATCCGTGACTACGAATTGAAAACGGTCACCTTCGGAGTCAACTGTGCCCCTTTCTTAGCGATCCGAGTCCTGCAACAGCTCGCCGACGACGAAGAGTCGAGGTATCCGCAGGCCAGTCGGATCATTCGACAGTTTATGTACGTCGACGATGTCCTCGCGGGGGCCGACTCCAGAACTGAGGCGCAGGTGGCTATCCGAGAGCTCCAGGGTGCCCTGAGTTCGGCGGGATTCCCACTCAGAAAATGGACCTCCAATGATAGGGCGATTTTGGCCAACATCCCGAGTGACCATCTCCTTCACTCCGATTTTCTGGAACTCGACTCTGAGAGCACGGCTAAAACTCTCGGCGTGCGGTGGAAAGCGACGTCCGACGAGTTTTTCTTCATTCCGCCAAAATTGGTCTCGGAATCGTCATTCACCAAGCGTCAGGTCCTATCTCAAATTGCCAAACTTTTTGATCCGGCAGGCTGGCTAGCCCCCTTCGTTGTCCGGGCAAAGATGTTCATGCAGGACATTTGGCTCCAGGATCTAGGGTGGGACGATACTCTTCCTCAAGATTTTTATCAAAGATGGATTGACTTCCTGGAAAATTACTCCGCACTTGACAATATTCGTATTCCCCGATGGGTCACGTTCCGACCGCATTTGAACATCGAGCATCATGGATTCTGCGACGCATCCCAGAAGGCGTACGGTGCCGCCATTTACGTCCGGGTGGAGGTTGGGTCCACGGTAGAGGTGACCTTACTGACGGCAAGGACGCGTGTGGCCCCCGTAAAAACGTTGTCGCTTCCGCGGCTCGAATTGTGCGGAGCCTTGCTCTTGTCCGAGATGGCTGCCGCCATCCTTCCGAAGATGCCCGGGCCTGCGTCCGCCTTGCACTGTTGGACGGACTCTACAATTGTTCTCGCCTGGTTGCATAAGCCGGCGTGTCACTGGACGACGTTCGTGGCAAATCGCGTGACCAAGATCACCCAGTTTACCGAAGTGGAGAAGTGGGCACATGTGCGCTCCGAGCACAACCCGGCAGACCTCGCCAGCCGGGGAGTAGCGCTCCAAGACCTCGCGGACAGCCAACTGTGGTGGCATGGGCCGGCCTGGTTACGAAGGCCCCGAAGCGAGTGGCCCATGCAAGGCGATGTCTCCCCTGTAACTGACCTCGAGCAGCGAGCAGTCAAAGTCCATGTAGCGAAGGTTCCTCCTGAAGACATTCTTGAACGTTTTTCCACACTCAATAAGGCGTTGCGAGTTCTCGCCTACGTCCATCGCTTCATTCAGCGCTCACGGAAGCTCCTGTCGTCGGTGGAGGATCACTTGACGGCTTCTGAAATCGTGTCAGCTGAGCGACTTCTTATTTCCGTGACGCAACGCAGGCACTTCGTCCTTGAGATGGGCTGTTTAAGCCAAAAGCGACCAATTCCAACCTCCAGTCTGGTTCAAAATTTGAACCCGTTCTTTGATTCGAATGGGCTCATGAGAGCATGCGGCCGGGTCACAGCTTCCGAGCTTCTCCAATACGATGAACGACATCCCATTATCCTCCCATACGATTGCCATCTGTCTCGACTCATCGTCCAGTTTACGCATCGAATAACGCTGCACGGCGGCAATCAGCTAATGATCCGTCTGATCCGTTCCAAGTTCTGGATCCCGAGGGTGAGGAAATTGGTTAAGTCGGTCATATATTCGTGCAAGGTCTGCGTCATCCACAAGAGGAAGTTGCAAACGCAACTCATGGGAGACTTGCCAAAGGAACGGACCTCCTTCTCGCGTCCTTTCACATATACCGGCATGGACTACGCCGGTCCCTTCGACATCAAAAATTATACGGGACGAGCCTGTCTCATCACCAAGGGGTATGTGTTGGTGTTCGTTTGCTTCTCGACTAAGGCCATTCACTTAGAGCCTACGTCCGACCTTACTACGGAAAAGTTTCTTGCCGCTTTCGCCCGTTTCGTGTCTCGAAGAGGATGTCCTCGTCAAGTGCAGTCGGATAACGGAAAGACTTTCGTAGGGGCGGCTGCCCAACTCTCCCGAGACTTTCTCCACGCTCTCAAAGAGGCTGTGACGGGGGCCTATAGTCACCATCAGCTGCTCTGGCAGTTCATTCCTCCGGGAGCACCCCACATGGGAGGCTTGTGGGAAGCAGGCGTAAAAAGCTTCAAAACCTTGTTCTACAAGTCTACGGCCACGCGAAAGTACACATTTGAAGAGCTTGCCACCCTTCTGGCTAGAATCGAAGCGTGCCTGAATTCGCGTCCGCTCGCTCCAATGTCCGAAGACCCCGCCGACTTGTTGGCGCTTACGCCTGGGCACTTTCTGGTTGGAGGCCCTCTCCTCGCCGTGGTTGAACCCGAGATCAAGGGGGTCACCACATCCATTATAAATCGCTGGCAACATCTGAAGGCTCTCCATCAACACTTTCGTCTGCGATGGAAGGAGGAGTACCTCAAGGAACTCCATAAGCGGAACAAGTGGCGAGCTCCCACAAGAAATCTCCGTGCCGGGGATATGGTAGTCGTCAAGGAAGATAACCTTCCGTCCAACGAGTGGCGATTAGGCAGAGTTGACGCGGTGTTTCCAGGAGTCGATGGCCATGTCCGTGTGGTCGACATCCGCACCGCGCGAGGACTCATCAAGCGTCCCATTGCGAAGGTCGTCCTGCTTCCGATGGAGGAGGATCGCCTGCCCGCAGTAACCAACCGCCCCTCCACTCCATTAATCCACCGATCCGTTCCGTAGTTTCAATGTCTTGTTCCAATTCGTAGCTCCAATTCGTAGTCCTTACCAGTACTGATTAATTCTTTTTGTTTTTCTTCTCCATGTGTTATATTCCTCCAGTCAAGTGACGCACGATGTCGCCAAGCCCACGTACAGCCGAAAGCAGATGTTCTCGAGGTATGCAATCCTACCGATGCCGAGTCTGCAGAGGGATCCATCCGCTACGAAAGTGCCGTCAATTCCGCCGCTTGAGTGCCGAGAAGAGGCTCCGGGCCGTTCTGGCCAACCGGTACTGCCCCAGATGCTTGGCCCACGTGCACTCTGACGGGTCATGTCGTCGGGGTGATCGTTGCAAAACGTGCGGCCAGGACCACCACACGCTCTTACATCTCTCCGAATCGCCGATTTCGTCACGCCAGTCTCGCCCGGCAAACCGCCGGTCACAGGATACCGTGGCCACGCCCAGGCCGTCGTCAGCCGCTCCACGGCCCTCGTCAACAGCTCCACGCGCTTCGTCCGACACCCCTAGGCATAGTTCCGCCGCTCGTCCGGGTACGCAGCCGACCGCGGTCACTGCTCCGTCGCTGTCGTCGCTTCTGCAGCGGCACAGCGTGAACATCCTGCCGACAGCGTTGGTGCGGATCCACACCGGGACTCAGAGCTTCGACACGGCCGCACTCATCGATCCGTGCACACCCATGAGCTGCATCGACGCGTCGCTAGCTGCGGCGTTTCGCCTGCCGACTACCAACGTCGGGGGTGAACAGATTTGTTCTGCCACCATCGGCTCCAAGATCGACAGCGCCGTCCGGCTCGACGTTGTCTTTAAGATAGAGCCTCGCGTGCGCATCCGCACCCCAGTTCGGGAGCTCAGCGATGCGGTGCGTGCCCACTTCCGGGACATCACGCTGGCCGATGAGCGGTTCTATCGCCCTGCTTCAATTTCCGTGATCCTGGGCGCCGACATGTACCCGCGGGTGATAAGACCGGGCTTTCGAAAGATCGACGACGGATTGCCGGTGACCCAGAGCACAATCTTCGGATGGATCGTGTCCGGAGCTTGTCACCAGCCATGATGAGGACGGTTCCTTTGCAACCCGAGTGATTGCAAGGGGGGGGGAGAATGTTCACGCCAGGGGGCCCTGTTCCCCCTCTGGCCGCCGAGCGTCTGAGCGTCCAAAAGCTCAAGCGCTCCCAGCGTAGCAACGCTCGCCCGCTCTCGCCCTCTTGCTCTCCCGCGCTCGCTCTCCCGCAGCGCTGAGCGCTTTCGCACTCTCGAGCGCGGGCCTCGGGTGCATTCCGAACACCATGCTCACTGCAGCCAGCTTCTCTGGCCTCTTTTTTCTATGCTTAGTTTTTAGTTTCATGTATGCAGCCGAATAAAGCTGATCGTCATCGAGTGAATTGCATCAACGACGCCCCCGACTTTTTCTTCTCTCCTGGGTTTTTTTCTGGTCTCTGCGCCGGTGGAATTTACTCTTCAAGGATCTTCAGTGGAAGGATCGCCCCCCTCCTAAACAATCTTCATTTCTTTATCTCTTTCTTTCTCTTCTCTCTCATTCGTAACAATTTCAATTTCCAATTTATCCATTTTAAGTTAATCTTGCCTTAACAAAATTTGTGCTCTTCCTTCCATAATTTTACCGAACCGGCATAACGTAACTTTAAATTTCTTTCTCTATACTTTTCTCTGTGTCATGTGGTGGTATCAAGCCCAAAGGGTGGGTCCGATTGGCATCTCTTAAGGGCTTGCATTGATTGCACTACTAACTGTGCAGTTCGCCGCAAGTTGCACCCCGCCAAGAGCATCTTGCCATCACCTCTGCGGTCCTGGTATCCAGCCAGATGACTACTTTAAAACTTTACACATGATACAACCTTCAACAATCTTTAAACTTAGTCATTTCCAACAATATTGATAAATCTTGCTGAGTCTATTTTTTTTCCACCCAAATACATCACGGATTTATAACCTTGATTAATAATCAACCAAATTTAAGGGACACTACTGGCAGATAACATTACCTCACACCTCTCTGTATACTTCAATACTCCTCTTCGTAACTCAATTTAATTTCAATTATCTTCAGTTGTTTATAGACTATATCAATAAATTCTGAATCCTGATGTTGATCAGTCATTCATTTGAGATTTCTATTCTAAGTTCACACGTTTTTCCGTCACTTTATTTTTATTTATCGGAGTTGAAATCAGTCACGTGAATTCTGCACACAAAAAGAATTCTACATTTGCCTTGCGCTTTCTCTTCCTCTACTCTATTTTAAAATCATACGATTTCAAGTATGTCCATCAATGTTCAGATAATTTTTTTTTTGAAATGATTACATTTGCAATAAGTATAGACTAAAAACTCTCATCTGAATGAAATAATGCCAAAAATATCAGAATAATTGCACGCCAACCAATATTTCCAATTCATATAGAGATAGATATCAAGACACATAATTCTACCAATATATCCACAAGAGCTTATATCTGTTTCAAATTTTATCGGATGTTGCGAACCAACAAATAACGATTACAGGCTCACTTGTAATAATATTAAAAACGTTCGTTCCAATTTCTGAATATCGTCATTTTACTTAAAGATACCTGAAGCCGAAGAATATGTCTCATGATCTGAGAAAATCGAGGCACACGTTTTTGAAAATAAGGCACCAATTCAATAAATGGTCTTACGACGGTCTCTTAATTGCACCGATTAAAAGGACGGACCTTTAACGTAAGGATTTTCTAGGAATTGGGTCTGATTTCTCCACCGCACACCTCACAGCATAGTAGGTTCAAGAAACCCACATTTGGCAACGTTAAATGACAACCCTGGTACAGTCAACACATTTAATACAACCTTCAGCCTTCGGAAAGCCTTTTCTTCCGAGTTTGCCATGATTAACACGTCATCTATGTAAACTATCGCAAATAATCATGATAAATTCCAAACGCCTTAACAATTGCATGATGAAGGTAGAAGATGCACTCTTCAAACCAAACGGCACGGCAGACCAAACAGACGGCAACTCGTAATTTTTTTAATTAATTATTTTTCAACAGAAACATTTTTCCTTCACAGGGTCTGACATAAGCGGCAAAGGCCACTGTCCAAAACCATTTTCGAATATTGCTCCCGATAGTCTAAGCACAACCTATCGCATTGCACAATATTGCAATCAAACACTTCTCTATTCCCATCTTTAACCAACAACTTTATGTCCAAACCATGTGTGTGGGGACACTCTGCACTATTCATGTCTACTAGGCAAATTTCTAAAGCACCAGTATATAAGCACGCTAAATTTTGGAACTCGACACATGAAGCCATACACAAAACTGTTTAATATTTCCTTCAGGCAACATACAACTACAACATACAACTCGCTGTTATTGTTAATCACATATTCCAGCTTTCATTTCGTATTTTATTAATTACTTCAGCCCCTCAGAGAGCAAAGCGCTTGCTTGAATCAACCAGCCACTACTCGTAGGCAATCTTCAATAATTACATGAAATAGAATCCTCAAGCTGAATTTAGAAGTCTGTATTTTTGCCAACTTTTGCAAATTGCTCTCAACCGAATTCAGCTCCCAAATCAAAGAATAATTGGAAAGGGCTCACCCGATACTGTCAATGTTAAATCACACAAATCAACTCGCTTCTACATGCAGCTGCCGCTGCCGCTCGCAGCCGCTGATACCCATCTCGTGCACAGAGATGCAATGTGACCACTGTTATCACGCCTGAAGCGCGTCACTCCAGCTCTCGGCACTTCAGCCGCAGTTCCGCCCGTGTGCTGTTGTTGTTGTCTTCCATTCTTCCCCAAATTTTCTGGCCGACAATGATGACACTTGCAACCGTCCGGCTCAACACGCGACCAGTGCATTTGACTGCCTATCACGACTCCGGTGTCTCGCACCACGCGGCTGCGCAAGCTTTCGATGCGCTACTGAATTTAATATCGACCGAAAATCACTTTATCAGAATGCCCGCGAGGCTATGGTGAATCCCACTTCTGATGTCGGAGATAACCGTTATTTAATTTAACCGTAGTCGAGCAGCGAGTTCTGTCCGCCTGCGCACTCAAAACGTATCTGTCCTCACGTCACTTTTCCTTTAGCCTTTTCACATTTTCTTACTTTTCACTCAAACGTCAATCCTAGACAATCTCTAGCTGTCTCTCTCACTCTTTCCTATTGTTGCGACAGACGAACAGACCTCACTCAGTAACCTTTTCCTGTTACCGACTCAACTGTCATTGCGCCTGCGCGCCAGCGACACCTACAGGCTACCAATACCTGAGCATGCCGAATAATTCTGTTGCCATAGCAACAAGCTTTCCAAATTTGCACTTAGAAACCAACTCGCCGACATATATATATATATTTGCCATTAAAAAATAAATAAAATTAATTGCCAATAAATAAAATACAAAGTGCAGAAGCAGCCAATAATTATTAAACAATTGCCAGCCAACAAGATGCCTGCAGTCAAAACCGACGCCGCGAAGAAGAAAAGTGAAGACGCCGTCGCCCCCTCACCCCGCAAATCGATCGAGTCAGTAAAAGAATTTTTGGATAAAGCAAGAGGTGAGCTCTGTGCCAATTTCCTTAACAGCGATGACTCCTGGTCATCCAGCCGCCTTCTTGACACGCCGGAGCACCTTCTTTGTCCATATAAGTCTGATGAAAGCCCGAAAAAAAGTGCCAAATGCCCCTGGGAGCCCCAAGATGGCGGCAAGGGCCGCGATTGCAGCGCCAAACGCAATCTAAATGGCGCGCTTTCTCAGGCGTCTTGTATTTCTCCCGCCGTCTCCTCCTCCCCGCTCCGCTGGCCGATGACCATGATCCAGCAGCCGCAGTTAGAAATTGGCTTGGCGGCCATGCTGCTATATCCAAGCCGGTAGCTAATGCGAAACGCTGTCGGCATAGGCAACTTCGACATAAAGTGACGATGGCCTCAAGATTAGTTGCAAAAACATGGATAGCTATGATCGCGCCAGTTAAGCTCTGGCTGGTCAGGGTCTTCACAGCCATTCCTACCAAAAGCGGAGCGATAGAGGCTTCCGAGTGGTAATTCGTCATCTGCACCCCTCGACTCCTGCCCAATGGGTTAGAGAGGAGTTAACAAAATTGGGTATATCGACTAGATTTTCGAGCATGCTGCGCCACAAATTTACGGGTAAATCCATGCCTCTGTGCGAGGTAGAACTGCCGCCCGACCCAAAGGCAAAGCACGACGAAATTCTAGCTTTAAAAAGCCTGTGTGGGCAGGTGGTTAGTTTCGAGCGCAAGCGGCCCACTAGAGATGTAATTGTCTGCTTTAGGTGCCAAGCACCTGGTCCCTCTAAAAATTACTGCCAGAAACCATTTAAATGTATGCGGGTGATCACCCCACCACTTCCTGCAGCAAGCCAAGAAATCTGCCTCCTAAATGTGCCAATTGTGGCAAAGATCACATCAGTGCGTATAGAGGCTGCCCTGTGCTGAAGGAGGCCCGTATGCAGCTGCTCACTAATAAAGTATGGGAGAAAGTGAAGCCTAAACAAGACCCTCAAACAAGTAGCCACAAGAAGGCGCCGGCTGTAAATCCGCTGAGCAATGAGGTCCTGGCTCCAGGCATACGTGCCATATGGGATGGGGCTGAAAATTCGCCCAGCTACAGTAGCGTGGTTTGGGGAGGGGTGCGAAATCCCGCGCAACTACACCTGGAACGACTACAGGAGAGCCTTCGACAAAAACAGACTAGAGTATCGAACCCTACTGCCAATAAAGGGAAAGGTGAAATGATACCTGACCGCAATTCTGAGACGGGGAATGAAAAGGAGGCGCATAAATCGACAGAAAAAACAGACCAAGCCGAAAAAACGGATGGGCGTCACTACTAAGACTGCGTTAAAACCGTCTAAAACTTTGCCACTCAAGCGTAAGAAGCTATATCCAGCCAGACTCAACCGCGCGTCCCCTAATGCTGACATTTCTTCTGACGCCATGGATGTGGATGTAAATAATTCCCCTTCTGCTGCTGCGACTGAGCAGGCTACGCCTCAATGCATGGACAAGATGTTGCCCAGATCGGACATGGTCAATAAAATGCTGGAATTCGGACGCGCGACGATTGCTTCCATGCCTAATCCGTCCACCGCCTCGGATGAGGACTTTAACGCCTGGCTCCACGGCTGCATCTCCAGTTGTTTTAGCCTCATATGTGGGCTAGCTGCTTCGAGATCCTTGAGTTTTTCTTTTTTTTTTCTGAGCGGCATGGACCTAACTGAAAGTAGGATTATTCGACAACTGCACGAATTTTAGTGGATTCATAAGATTAAACTGCAAGCTACTAATATAACAAATTTCAAAACTGAGACTTCAGGGGCCACTTCAGAATTTGACTCTGGCAATTCATAATAAATGACATATAAATTTCTCTGAGCGACATGGACCTATCTAGAAGAAGGAAAATTTAACTCTCAAGGTAGTGACAATTAAATGATTTTTATTGCGATCAAAAGAGAAAACTGCACGCTACTACTGGACAATTCTGAAAAGCGAGACATCAGAGGCTACTTCAGGACTCGTTCCTGGCAATGGGATCCTGAACGACGACGACGAGCTCGGATCACGCAAAATCTTTATTTGTCCATCTAAATATTTGACGACGGGCTGCTGTTTACATTTTAATCAATTCGCGAATGAGCCCCAATGCATGCGGAGTATTATAAAAATTGTTGATAAATTTCCTGAAAAAAGATTAAAAAATAATTAGTCAAAAACTCAAAAAATTTTAATCTCATATAATACTCACTTTTCTTTCTGCTAGTCAGCAGCTCCATCCTGGCCTTGGCGACTGCTATTGGCAGTTTGTTATCCAGCGACGCCTATAAAAACAAAAAAGTTTATTAATTAATTGATTTACAAAAAAAATCATCATCACTTATAATTATTATTACGTCTGCGGCAAAATCAAATAATAATAAATTGACAAATTATTCTGGTAACTAATCGTAATGTAAACTTGTGCAATATAAATCGACTGTTATTTAAATTTTAATCAATTCTCGTCACATTAAAGTTGACTTGACCTCATGATTGGAAACTCCATACTACCCTTTGATTATAGGGTATCATCTTTGGCAATTGCACACTTTGCTTTGTGCCGCTCTTCTTGCACAGAGTCAACGAGATAACTCAGTTACACGGACACATACATGCGACACTGGATATATATGTGTGCGCACATTTGACTTTGCCGATGCACAATATTAAATCTGTTGTTGTACACATACACACAACTTTATTACTTCAACGGCTGCCTGTATGGTAATGCACGTGCAAATATTGAAAAACTTATTGGAACTGTACTGATTTCGGCGAATTAAACGGACAAGGCAAATCTTTAATGACGTCAATAATGAAATTAGCTGCTATTCGCTTTGACGAATATGCCACTTTTTAATACACATTTTTGATCAATAATTTATGCTAAAAGTGATTTTTTTCACAATGATGCTGCACAAGAAATAATCAATAAAAAAAAGAAGAATATATGTAAATAAATCTATATATATAAAAATGGAGACAAAAAATGTTACTAATGGCATCACAAGAGAACGGCTGGGCCGATTTGGCTACAATTTTTTTTCAGTTGTTTGTAATTGCCAGAAGAAGGTTATTAAATAAGAAAATTTTGGGAAGTCCTTCCGGAAAGGTCGCTAGCGGCTCAACAGATGGACACACTGTTGTATGTAAAATTCTGAAACACCCTACAAAGATCATAGCTGCGTTGAAATTGTGTATCAATTGTGGGAATCGAGCCAGTGTGGCAACTCGATAAGTTTTATCGCCCACATTTTTCAAACAACCGGGCTGTTAAAGTTACGATCCTGCCAAATCGCTAATATGCGATAGGACCTAAAAAAGACCACAAAAATTCGCGAACAGGATTTTTGCAAGCCACGGTCACATTGGATCCCCTCACTTCCGTTCTCTTTCTCACAAGGCGTCCCCGAGTTCGGATTAATTTTTGTCGATCCTAAATCCGCAAGCATCGTGTCGATCCGACAGTATTTGTTAAAGCGAATCATACCCATATTAAGTAAATTTAGTGCTCTAACGTATATTGGTAAGCTTGTGTGAATAATCGATCGCCGGAGTGCTAATTTTGCCTTTTCAAAACAGCGTCAGCCGTATCGGCAGAGTCGTCCAAGCGACCGGCATTGTTTTTGCCAGCAATTGCCCACCACGTGAGGTGGCAGTCATTTGTGGCATTCATCGTTGGCATTGTCTGTGGCTTCTCAGCGGGATCAACGCCACGTGTCATCGGAGCATTCGCACGCACAGCGTGGGGCTGCGCTTCCCATTTCGGCGGCCATACACGTGCCGATTGCGGTGATCCTCGATTTGGATTTTCTTTACCGCCTCGCTAACGTGTCACCGTTCCCTCACACGGCCGCGCATATTGGATCGCCGTTCCCTCACACGGTGCACATATTGGATCACCGTGCTTTTCTTCGGCGCACCTATTGGATCGCCGTGTGTCTTTTTCGTGGCCACATCGTTCTTTGCCACATCGCCGTGCATCTTTGCCACATCGCGTGCGCTCTGCCGCATCCACACCTTGGCGGGCTGGTCTCGTTCCGCTCACGCCTCACGCAAGGGATTGCGGCCATCCCTGTCGCACATAGTGCGTGTCATCTTCATCAGCGCGAACGACGGAAGTAGCATTACATATCCGTATTGAGAGCTGGTGGCTGATCCGCCCACACTCTGCTCCAGGAGCGGATAAACATGAATGATAGTGTCTAAAATATAATTAATTTTGCATATAGGAGCTTTTGATTTAAGAATTCGTACTTATAAACCTTTTCGGTCGTAATTTAGCAATTTTTTTTTTGGGAGATTTGGCAATTATAATATCGTTTTGTCCCTCAAATAACTTAAAACACATACAGCTACACATCACCAGTCATCAGGCCTGCTGACGTCGATGGAGAAAGCGTGAGTACGGCCTAGCCGCAAAACAACAAAATAAAACTGAACCCATCCTTATAATTTCGCCAAGACTTCTGAAATAGTTTGCACATCTTAATTAACTAATTGATTCAAAAGAATATTAATAAGTTAATCTATTTAATGTAAAGTAAAAAGGAAAAAGCGTTCTTTCTTATCTTAAATTTTATTTCCTTTCATTGGATCTAAAACAAACTGACTCAATAAGAGGTCTCGTAACGTAAATAACGTAAACTTAGGCTTAAGGATTAGATTTAGGAAAATGTCTTTCAATATTATCTCAGCCTGCAATTATATGACTTTGAAAATGAACTAATTTGATATCTTGTTGGGCACCTAAGGGGATGTAGAGCATTGGTTGTATAAGGGTGGAGCCTGAATGGACTTCACAGGTTGGGAGGGTTTAGATTGAGGCCAATAACATCGGAGCCTCATCTTCAATAGGTACACTTCCTTCGTCTGATTCATATTATTTACCATATCCCCAGCTAGAGTATCTCTGTCTACAATATTAGTTATGTAGCACCATTGTTCATGTCAACACAAAACCCACGCCCATTTTCCCTGAGCCTGCCGAGCAGAAAAGGTAGATAGAGCGTGTTGAGGTGGACAACGCTCGGTGAGTGTGTTTGTTACATAATTAATTGGCGCCCAACGTGGGGCCAGCCCGATGCCTGATTAGGCACCTGTCGTTTGACAGCCGAGCTTCCCGTTAATATTCAAACCATCCACTTCTAGTTTCCGTTTAGTATTTCAAATTCTGTCCTGGAATTGATGGCATCTGGATAGGTTCGGAGCCATACCGGAGGAAATGTAATACTTTTAACTGTTTTTTTTCTATCAGTTCGGTAATAATCGAACATTATAGTTAAAAGAACATTCCAATTTGAGTAATTGATTCCTTGGAATTATAGTTCTGATTCAAAGTCGGTTCTATACCAGGATTTCAATATTCAAACACTACCTTCTTATCAGTTAGGATCGAGATTTTATCTGGCTGGATAGATTCGGCTAGTTACTCTTCTAATTGGTAAGACAAAATAAATTGATATTTATTTTACTACCCTTTATTTACATTCCGTTTACAACATTTGTACCTATTGAATGACACAACCAATTGCTATACTACCCAGGGTAAGACCTAAACTGCATTTCTCATTTATCGTATATCGTATTCATCTCGAACGACCAGTTTGTTTTCGTTATATCGTATCTTATCTTATCTTACCGTATCTCATTTCGTTTTTTTGTTTTATATTTCGAAAGCGTCAAAAATGTTGACACACAGCAATGAAAATTTAGTAGATCTTCAGACTGATGAGTCTGCAAATTGCATCATCTGCAACGGACCAGTGTGTAATCTGGATTTACTTGAAGCCCGTTGCAAGCATTCTTTCCACAAGCTTTGCCTTGACAATTATAGCAAGAACAACGACAAATGCCCCAGGTGTGGCCAAACTTTCTCTCAACCGAGGTAGGACCTCATTCGGCTCCTCTTAGTAGATCTCAGGGACACAAGGTACAGACACGTTCAGCGTCGCGAAATGCGGCAAAGCAAAACGGTGGTTCTGAGCAAAATTCACTGCAGGAAATTCGTAGCGAGGGTAACTCAGACTCGAGGGTGGTAACGGAAGATCACGTGGAAAAATTGATTCAGAAGTCAATGCAGACCTTCCAAGCTAACATGCTGCAGTCAGTTACAGAACAAATAACTTTGGCGTTCACACAATTGAATAGGTCCACATTTGCCAATAATGGACAAGGTGAGCCGCAGCGAGATTTCAGTCGAGACGGTTCCGATGCCAACTCAGATCGAAACAACATTCAACAGGCTAGGAATTCACCAGATTTTCGCAGTGATCGAAGTGATCTCTCTCTGGATCGACCAGACAGAATTTCGAATATTATATCCAATTGGCGTATTAAATTTAGTGGTTCAGCTAACGACATTGCTATAGAAGATTTTATTTACCGTGTCAATTGCCTCACTTCACAATGCCTGAACGGCAACTTTGAACTTCTCTCCCATTTTGCTAACTTACTGTTCGCAGGCCCTGCATTAGCCTTTTACTGGCGCGTTCATAGATCGGCAGATAACATGAATTGGAACTTGCTTTGCAGGCGTTTAAAGGAAAGATATCAAGATCAGAGATCTGATCGTGAGATTAAATGTGCCATGCGTAGACGCAAACAGGGTAACACGGAAAATTTTGATGACTTTTTGGATGCAATGCTTTCCATCGCAGATTCCCTTCGTGAACCAATGCAGGACAGTGAAATTGCGGTAGAAGTTCGTCATAATCTCAGACCGGAGATCAAGCACGAATTATTGCACATTGACACCCCAAACTTAGCAACATTGCGAAAGGAGTGTCACAGGCACGAAGAATTCTTTCTTAACACCCGAATGAAGCCCATTCAACGTTCGAACCCAAGCAAGCGTTTCGTTAACGCAATTCTGCAGGAAGAAGATTCAGAATCTCAGTCGGAGGAAGAACGTGAGGTCGAGGATGAAATTTGTGTAGTTAAGACGGCTGAGAAAATTAAGTGCTGGAACTGTGAGGAAACAGGCCACAGTTACCACAATTGCATTAAACCTCGTCGTATTTTTTGTTATGGTTGTGGAACACCGGAGGTGTATAAGCCCAACTGTGCAAAATGTAATTCGGTTTCGGAAAACCCCAAGAAGGACATTCGTTACGCGAAGAAAACGGATGTCCGCCGCTAGCTTCGAAAATACCAACAGAACCAGATTTTGTGGCAAATGATGTTCATTCCATTTTGCCTACCTTTCAACCAGACATATCAGAAACCAAACCTTTTACCCCTTACCATTTGCGGGTACAGGAGTACGCAAAGCGTAGATCCCAAATTTTGCAAGCTAATCCTGTTTATCGTCGCAAACAGCGATCTTCACGGCGAATTCGTAAATTTTGGACTCGTAAGCGATCATTAAATCGTTTTATGATTTCCTCAATCGCACAAAACAAAAGCGATATTCGGCCTTTTACAAACATAGAAATATTTGGTCAACCGTATTTAGCTCTCTTGGACAGTGGCGCCAACAAAAGCGTTATAGGTGGTGAGCTAGCAAAACAAATAATTTCAGCTAAGCCGTTTAATAAATTTAAAATCGGTAGTGAGAACCGCTGATGGGCAATCGCAATATGTTGCAGGCACGATACACATTCCCCTGACTTATAACTCAATTAGTGACAACTTTGAATTCCTGATAGTACCTTCGATAAAGCATGAAGTTATATGCGGAATGGATTTTTGGCAAAATTTTGGCATTTCGATCAAGCAAACAGTTGCGATCAACGAAATTAACTGTGAACCGGAAGAACACTCGAATAATGTGAGATTGTCCGATTTACAAAAATCAAAATTGCAGAAAGTAATAGACTTTTTTCCATCATTCGAGAACGAGGGCTTAGGATTAACTAGGTTGTTAGAGCACAATATCGACACATCCAATGCAAAGGCAATAAAGCAACGATTCTATCCACTTTCACCAGCTAAAGAAAAACTTTTATGTGAAGAAATCGACCGCATGATTAAAATGGATGTCATCGAAGAGGCTCCTTCATCGCCTTGGTCTTCTCCAGTTATCTTGCACATCAAGCCTGGCAAGGTACGATTTTGTCTCGATGCAAGGAAATTGAATGCAGTCACGGTGAAGGACGCATACCCCATCCCTATAATGGATGGATTGCTGAGTCGACTTCCACCCGTACACTGCATATCCAAAATTGACCTCAAAGATGCCTTTTGGCAGATCTGTTTAGATCAAGAATCTCGTGCCAAAACTGCTTTTACCGTTCCGAATCGTCCGCTATATCAATTCAAGAGGATGCCTTTTGGATTGTCAAACGCTCCACAAACCATGTGCCGATTAATGGACTTGGTTATTCCCTATCAATTAAAATCGCATGTGTTAGTCTACCTCGATGACCTGCTTGTTTTGTCAAACAACTTCGAAGAACATCTTCTGCATTTATCCGAAGTAGCTACCCAATTGCGTAAGGCTGGATTAACAATAAACGTTCAGAAAAGTCAATTCTGCCTGAAAACTGTAGACTACCTTGGTTACCTGGTGGGTGAAGGTACTCTTCAAATAAATCCAAACAAAATCGCAGCCGTGAGCGAATTTCCGGTTCCGAAGACCCAAAAACAGCTCCGAAGATTTCTTGGTATGACTGGTTGGTACCAGCGGTTCATATCCAACTATTCCACAGTCATTTTCCATCTGACGGAACAACTACGTGGCAAAACACTAAGTTGGAACGATAATGCCCAAGAAGCTTTCGAAAACATCAAGGCCAAGTTATGCTCTGCTCCTTGCCTTGTTCATCCCAATTACGACAAACCATTCATTTTGCAGTGTGATGCTTCACTACATGGAGTGGGTGCAGTTCTAGCTCAATGCGACGATTCCGGTTGTGAGCGTCCCATAGCGTTCATGTCCAAAAAGCTAAACAAAGCCCAGCGTAACTATACAGTTACGGAACTCGAATGCATGGCTGTAGTGTTAGCAATTAAAAAGTTCAGAATGTACATTGACGGTCATAGCTTTAAGGTAGTAACCGATCACTCAAGTCTTCGATGGCTAATGAACCAATCGGATCTAAGCGGTAGATTGGCAAGATGGGCTATCAAGCTACAGGGTTTTTCTTTCCAAATCGAACATCGCAAAGGAACCGAAAATGTGGTGGCAGATGCTTTGTCTCGATCGTTCGAAGAGATTGACATCTCTGCAATAGACCTTGAAATTTATCCCGAAATTGACCTATCATCAAGCGCTTTTCAATCGGAAGAGTACTCCGCTCTCAGAGACAAATTCAAATCTCTGAAATCACCGGATTTCAAAGTCATAGATGAGTTCATCTATCATCGTGCAACGTTCCCCAATTCTTATGACGTTTCACCAGACGATTGCTGGAAACTTTTCGTTCCTGAGTCGTTGCGTCAAAGTGTAATTAGTTCGGCTCACGACCAACCAACATCTGCTCATTGTGGAATGGCCAAATGCCTAGAGCGTATCAGACGACGTTTCTATTGGCCAAACATGGTTATCAACGTTCGTGATTACATTCGAAATTGCGAAACATGCCAGACCACAAAATATCCTACCCATTCTTTAAAACCACCAATGGGAGCACAAGTGCAAAGTGAAAGGATATTCCAAAGACTTTATCTCGATTTTATAGGGCCATTTCCGCGCTCCAAGTCCGGCAATATTGGAATATTGATTATTCTTGATCACTTTTCCAAATTCACCTTTCTAAAAGCAGTGAAAAAAGTTTACGGCTAAAGTGGTCATCAATATATTGCGCGATGAAATATTTCATGCTTTGGTGTACCCGAAACAGTCGTCAGTGATAACGGAACTCAATTTAAAAGCCGTGATTTCTCTGACTTCCTTTCGAAATATGGCGTTCGTCATATGTTTACTGGTGCCTATGCTCCACAATCCAACAGTGCTGAGAGAGTCAACCGTTCAATCAATGCTGCTTTAAGAGCATATATTCGCACCGACCAACGCGAATGGGACACATTTCTCAGTAGCATCAACTGCTCTCTTCGTAACTCGATTCACCAATCCATCGGTTTATCGCCTTATCATGTTGTTTTTTGGTCAACACATGATATCCCACGGTCATGACTACAAACTGCTGCGTAAACTAAACCTTCTTGCAGAAGGCGAAGTAAGCCTGACAAAAACTGACGAATTCCAAAGGATTCGTTCTAACATCGGCAAACATTTGAATAAGGCTTACGAGGCAAACCAAAAGTCTTACAATCTTCGAACAAGACCCCGTTCTTTTGAGGTTGGCCAAGAAGTAGTCAAAAGGAATTTTGTACTTAGCAACGCAGCAAAGGATTTTAATGCGAAACTCGCTCCTGTAGGTATCAAGGCCCGAGTGAAGGCAAGAATTGGACAGTCAATTTACCTCTTAGAGGACATGAACGGAAAGGAACTGGGTAGATTTCATGCCAAGGATATCTGGTGATTGCTCTTGATTCCTTTTTCAGCTTTTATTGTTAATCACAGGGACTAAAAATCAAAGCTGTGGTTGTGGGAATCGAGCCAGTGTGGCAACTCGATAAGTTTTATCGCCCACATTTTTCAAACAACCGGGCTGTTAAAGTTACGATCCTGCCAAATCGCTAATATGCGATAGGACCTAAAAAAGACCACAAAAATTCGCGAACAGGATTTTTGCAAGCCACGGTCACATTGGATCCCCTCACTTCCGTTCTCTTTCTCACAAGGCGTCCCCGAGTTCGGATTAATTTTTGTCGATCCTAAATCCGCAAGCATCGTGTCGATCCGACAGTATTTGTTAAAGCGAATCATACCCATATTAAGTAAATTTAGTGCTCTAACGTATATTGGTAAGCTTGTGTGAATAATCGATCGCCGGAGTGCTAATTTTGCCTTTTCAAAACAGCGTCAGCCGTATCGGCAGAGTCGTCCAAGCGACCGGCATTGTTTTTGCCAGCAATTGCCCACCACGTGAGGTGGCAGTCATTTGTGGCATTCATCGTTGGCATTGTCTGTGGCTTCTCAGCGGGATCAACGCCACGTGTCATCGGAGCATTCGCACGCACAGCGTGGGGCTGCGCTTCCCATTTCGGCGGCCATACACGTGCCGATTGCGGTGATCCTCGATTTGGATTTTCTTTACCGCCTCGCTAACGTGTCACCGTTCCCTCACACGGCGCGCATATTGGATCGCCGTTCCCTCACACGGTGCACATATTGGATCACCGTGCTTTTCTTCGGCGCACCTATTGGATCGCCGTGTGTCTTTTTCGTGGCCACATCGTTCTTTGCCACATCGCCGTGCATCTTTGCCACATCGCGTGCGCTCTGCCGCATCCACACCTTGGCGGGCTGGTCTCGTTCCGCTCACGCCTCACGCAAGGGATTGCGGCCATCCCTGTCGCACATAGTGCGTGTCATCTTCATCAGCGCGAACGACGGAAGTAGCATTACATATCCGTATTGAGAGCTGGTGGCTGATCCGGCCCACACTCTGCTCCAGGAGCGGATAAACATGAATGATAGTGTCTAAAATATAATTAATTTTGCATATAGGAGCTTTTGATTTAAGAATTCGTACTTATAAACCTTTTCGGTCGTAATTTAGCAATTTTTTTTTTGGGAGATTTGGCAATTATAATATCGTTTTGTCCCTCAAATAACTTAAAACACATACAGCTACACATCACCAGTCATCAGGCCTGCTGACGTCGATGGAGAAAGCGTGAGTACGGCCTAGCCGCAAAACAACAAAATAAAACTGAACCCATCCTTATAATTTCGCCAAGACTTCTGAAATAGTTTGCACATCTTAATTAACTAATTGATTCAAAAGAATATTAATAAGTTAATCTATTTAATGTAAAGTAAAAAAGGAAAAAGCGTTCTTTCTTATCTTAAATTTTATTTCCTTTCATTGGATCTAAAACAAACTGACTCAATAAGAGGTCTCGTAACGTAAATAACGTAAACTTAGGCTTAAGGATTAGATTTAGGAAAATGTCTTTCAATATTATCTCAGCCTGCAATTATATGACTTTGAAAATGAACTAATTTGATATCTTGTTGGGCACCTAAGGGGATGTAGAGCATTGGTTGTATAAGGGTGGAGCCTGAATGGACTTCACAGGTTGGGAGGGTTTAGATTGAGGCCAATAACATCGGAGCCTCATCTTCAATAGGTACACTTCCTTCGTCTGATTCATATTATTTACCATATCCCCAGCTAGAGTATCTCTGTCTACAATATTAGTTATGTAGCACCATTGTTCATGTCAACACAAAACCCACGCCCATTTTCCCTGAGCCTGCCGAGCAGAAAAAGTAGACAGAGCGTGTTGAGGTGGACAACGCTCGGTGAGTGTGTTTGTTACACAATGAACTCGGTAAAAAAATATTTAAACAAAAAAAATCGAGCTAACGAAGCATTACCAATTGGAAGTAATGCCTGCTGTTAAACGATCAAGACTTGGACGGCGTTCACGCAATGCAATAAGTATTCAGAATTCCCGTAATAGTCGGACGCAAGAGGAACGTACAGAAATAAATGCATCGATACGTGCCCAAATGGCACAGCTTCGCGCTCCTCAAAGATCACCTCAAGCCCGACATAATAATAGAGAAAGACGAGCCGCAAATGAAAACTTGAATCGCGCTTCATTCGCATACAATCCTGAAACATCCTACAAGGATCTTACCTGCGTTGTTATTGGTTCATTGTCTGTTGTATGTCAGCATTGCAATGCACTGAAGTTTCGGTTGGAAACCCCCGGCTTATGCTGTGCAGGTGGCAAAATTAAATTGCCCGTCTTGGCTCATCCACCAGGGCCATTGTATTCGCTACTATATGGAAATTCAGCACAATCAAACAGTTTCCTAAAGCTTGCACAAAAATATAACGGATGCTTTCCAATTACGTCATTTGGAGTCGAGGTTTTTCATCAATCAGGCTACAATCCAAGTTATAAGGTAATGGCGTCTCTTTATTATCAAAATGAACAACTCACATTTTTTCGAAATTGCATTCCAACATTCAGATTCAAGGGCAAATATCACCACAAAACAAAGATCTTGAATTCCTTCAGATCTATTTCATTGGTAATTCACCGCTACTAAACGTGAAATTATCGAACAAGTGAAAAATCTTCTCCATGAGCATAATGAATTGGTCAGATTGTTCAAAGCCGCATTGGATATAATGCATTATGACGAACACAAAATCATTATAAGCGCTGACGAAAAACCCATTGGTAGCCATGCAAGGCAATTTAATGCTTCCACTATCAATGAAGTCGCAGTGGTGATTGTTGGCGAGAATGTGGAATCACGCGATATTGTTTTTAAGCGTCGGGATAATGTCCAAGTGCAGCGAGTTTATGAGACTCATCGGTCATATGATGCTCTTCAATACCCGTTGATGTTCTGTCGTGGAGAAGATGGGTATCACTTCAACATAAAGATGGTCAAGATGCGTGACGCCATCGCTACTGAAGGACACGCGGCCAACATCGGTTGTTTGACCAATCTCCCAGCTTCTTATGTTGGAAGTCCGCGCCATATGCAAGAGCAAATTTAAAGGAGAGGAAGTTCGTATCCCACGAATTCCGATTATTCCAACAGATCTTCCTTTCCGATTCAAGAGGATTCAGTTCCCAGTTTGATTGGCATTTGCGATGACAATCAATAAATCGCAAGGCCAATCGTTGGAAGTCCGCGGGATAAATCTGAAATATCCATATTTTTCACATGGCGAGCTATACGTAGCCTGTTCGCGTGTGGGAAAGCCGTCATCATTATTTATTTTTACACCGGATAATAAAACAAAAAATATTGTTTATCAGATCGCTCTCCACTGATTTCAAATTTGTCAATCCAACGACAGGTGTGTTTAAAAGTCATCACTTCTTTTTGATTCTCAACTAATTTTGAATTCAAATTTTAGCCTAAAATTTTTAGGAGAAGATAGGAATAAGGTCAGCTCTATGAATTTTTATGCGTATCGATTGATGATGTTTCAACAGTACTGTTTCGACATGTACGTCAAAGTAGAAACAGAACGTCTCAATTTAATTTGTTTTAATCAGTCGAAGTTGGGGCGAGATAAAGTTCGCCGGGTCCGCTAGTATATTTATATATGTAAGGTGTTGACGTACAGTCTGGCAGCGAGTACACATTTTGCGTCGTTGCGAATGGCAATCAGCCGATCATGAGAGCAGGGAGTCCAAGAGGGAGAGTTGCAGAGTGCCGAGAGGAGAAGAGAGTCAGTCGCTGAGAGAAGTCGTAAGGAGCAGTCGTGTTTCCGGAGTTATTTCATTAAATTGTTAAGAAAGCTACTAAAGTCGTATGAAGTTAAATATCAGTTGTCAAAGTTGCTAAAGTCGCCTACAGTTGTTAAATCACAGAAGTTGCTAAAAGTTTATGTTATTCCCCACTTATTATAATCCATCTCAGCCTTACTTAATATATTTAAATAAACTACTTAATACAAACTCTACATTTGGGGGCTCGTGCCGGGTCTGAGATAACCAATTAAGTGTCGGAAAACGTAATGAACAGAGTTAAACTAATTAAGTGAATGCCTTAAAGAAAGAAGAACAGAAGTTGTGATATTCATTTAACAGAAAGAAACTGCGCATTAAAGTTATAGGCGAACAGACAAGATTGAACAAGAATAAGGAAACTGCGCATTAAAGAGATTGGTGAAGAGACACGATCGAACAAAAACAAAGAAACTGCGCAGTTAAACTCGGTGTTCGGTATTCGGTATTTGGACGCTGATATAGACACAGAACTGTCCCAAAATGACGCGTCGAACCCCGGCAAGAAATAGAAAAGGAACACAGGAATTGGAAGACGTCGAAGATGAACAGAACAATACAGTGGTAGAGAAGGAAGAAAAGAACGTACTGGAAGTTTCAGACATGCAGAATAAAATCGACAACATATTGCAGTTGCTGTCATTAAAAATTCAAGTTGACGAACAACAAAATAATCGCGCTAAGCCTCAAATTGATAATTTTGAGAAAGTGGTCAACGATTTTGACGGTCAATTAGTGCAGCAGTGGTTTGATATATTTGAAAAAAATGCAGATGCATACGATCTCACGCTGAAACAAATGTATGTACAAGCCAGAGGCAAAATGACGGGCGCGGCCAAATTGTTTTTGCAGTCAGTGTGTGTGAGCGATTATCAAGAGCTAAAGAGAGTACTGATCGACGAGTGCAGCACCAACAGTGCCGACGTGCATCGCCAGTTGCAAAGCAGGAAGAAAAGGCAGAGCGAGACCTTCCATGAGTACATACTAGAATTACGTCAGATGGCAGCGGCAGGAAATGTAGAGGAAGCAGCGGTGCTACAGTACATTGTCAACGGGCTGATTGATGTTAAAAACGAGTATAAGGCTATACTTTATTCGTGCAAGACGTACAAATCACTCAGAGAGCAGTATAGTAGTTAAATAAGCCTGGTTTCGGGACCTTTGATGTCGGTAAAAAGGGTAATAAAAATGCAATTAATGGATTAGCTGTCAAAATTAGAGTGGTTTAGATAATAAAAATGCACTTAGTTAGGGGGAGATATGAACCTGTCATAAGAGGGGGTAATAAAGATGGAATAAATTAGGGTCAATGCATGTAAAAGGACACTTGAGATCAAGTGTTCAAGGGGTTCCCACAGGGATATGGATACGAGTGCGAATGCAACGGAGCGATCCCGGTAGCGACCCCGGATCGATGCACGTGCACCGACGACCCCTCACTTAGAGGGTGAGGCAATTGAAAAAGGGCGCACCGGGGAGATCCTGCACCGACAGGAGTGATCCTGACCCACACGTGTACGTTCACCCACTTAAGGCAATTGAAAAAGGGCGCACGGCGGCGGTCCTGCTCCGCCCGGATAAGGCAATTGAAAAAGGGCGCACGGCGGCGGTGCATCCCGTGTACGTTCACCCACGATCCTCGTTTGAAAAAGGGACGGGGTGGATCCTCGTTTGAAGAAGGGCGCCAGACGTGATCGTTCAGGCAACATCCATCGCTTGAAAAAGGGACGGGGTGTAAGTGAACAAGGGCGCCAGAGTCGAAACATGTTCCCACCCATGACTCAGGACAGTGATTTTCCCTGTGAGATACCTCACTTGAAAAAGGTCACTTGTTTTCCCACTGAAGGCCGCTGGAAAGAGGATCAGAGCAGTCAAATTTTCCCACCCTCATCCCACCTACACTAGATCAAGTGCGTGCAACAACCTGCTCAATTAGCTCACCAAAGTAGGGATGGTGAAGGATGCACTTGTAACGGTTTCTCAACAGTCGGTGCAATGTGAAACACCCCATCCACCCAAACTCAAATCCACAGTCAATCTGAAAAGTAAAGGCTGCAAAAGAAATATCCCATATCCCATTTCCACCATTAAAAAAATGCTATCAATTTATTTATTTTTTTTGTAAATATAATTTTATTTTTCAAGTATAATAATCAAAAGCGATGTTCCAAATTAACATACATTTTCATAATTTTTAATGATTTTTGTGAGCGTACAGTAAAGAAATGGCAAGCACATGTATCAACTCCATCCTCGACATTATCATGTGCCCAACAACAAGATGAGAAATGTTGCCCATGAATATTGGAAACCAGCGGTGTATCAGCCATCCTTTTATAAAAATATTTGAGCGACTCCTCCAGATATTGCTCATGTTCGGGGAAAATTTGATGTTTAAACATTTTCATGAAATTATTTATTTTTATTACAAGTTGTTGAATGCTATTACTGGTTGAGATGATGTCTTTGTTTTTTAGTGCTAGCATTTTGATGGATCCGTGTACGTCTACTTGCAATGAATTCAAAAATTTAAATGAAGTAATCCTTTCCAAATTGTTAGACGATACGTTGAACCAATCCAGTTAGTGGCGAGTATTCAACTAGTCGATCATGGATGAGAAGGCAATATGCCTTTGTATTTATCTCACTCGCAACAGTTAGCTCAGTGGAAATTTTTATATCAGTCGCTCCTGATTTGACACTCTCGTTCTGGTATGAGAGATCTACAACCACAATAGGAGCCTTCGACATGAATTCCATCGGAGATAAAAGAGCTCGGGGTTCTCGATTGTAATAGCTCTCTTGAAATTTTGTATACATGTCATACAAGACAGCAAACCGATTCTCATTATATTTAACATTCAAATCCTCATAGGGATATACTTCAGAATTAAGATATACCTTTGCATTTCTCAAATTGTTTGTAATTAGTTCTCCATTCAATGTAAATGCAATAACAGCAAAACGTGGACGTTCTCTGTTTGCAGACATCTTGACATTCCATATATGATGTGTTCCCTGAACCAATGTCGGATTTATATAACAATCCCAACTCCGGAATGCGAGTGGGAGGCTAGCTCCACTCTTTACTACATTAAACATTTTAATTTTAGCACTGTCACTTGGAACGATGTGGGGGATCTTCCAACTTATACTATTTATAGCAATGTTATGGATTTTTCCATCAACATTTTTCACAAACATATCATCAGGGTTTTTCGTAAGTAACAGAACGAGCTCATGTTTACAGTTTAAGACGACTTTCTTATAGTCTTCAGCGAACCCCATCAACATTTTTAAAGGTACAGAAAAACTGAAATGTCCTCCAGAAGGGATATTGTCCCCGCCACTCCACCCCGCATTGCGATAAGCCGCTCCTTCCTGTTGGCCGACTGAGAGAAAGTTCTTAATAGTCGTTGTTATTCCAGTAAAACGCGTCCTATCCAATTCACACCCATTCAACTCATATCTTATTTCATCCAGAAAATAGGCCATGCAATTATTTTTGAGCAAACCGCTAACGCCATTTGTACTAGTCTTTCCTGTATTTGAGTCAATAATTTTGCTAAGCGTTCCTTCAAAATGGAGAAAACTTTCACATGGAAGGACATACAAATCTTGGTTTTGCAAACTGATCCGTACTTCATCATTTGCTTTGAAGTTCTGCTGATATGGATAATATGAATGAAACTCTTTTTTAATAATAGATTCATCGTTAGCAGGCTTTTCCTGGACATAAAAGATCTCATTCATTTGAATATTAGTTGATAAACTTTATTTAATATTAAATCCCAACGATTTCAAAATCAATTTATTTTTAATGTGAGGGCCGGGCGTTGATGTGAAGATGATGGTGCTTTCACTTCAGCTTTAGATTTGATAATGTTATCAAAGGATCGATGAGTACCCCTTTTATTGTAAATAATCATTCTGTCGGTCGTAAGTGGAGACGGATTGATACAGTTTCCCCACGCAAATTAACTAAATCTCCGTCCTGATCAGTTATCCGTATTTCTAGTGTGCTTATTTCTCTGGTGTTCACAGGCAAATAAATCAAATTTCGTGGTGTTATGTTCATTTTATATCCAGGGGGGACATTGATTCCAAATTCATGAAGCACATGATTTGGTTTATTCCCTACATATGACCCGCTTATAATGTTGCATTCCAATCTAACAGAATTTATTTTTAAAATATTGACGGGATTATCCGAGATGTAAACTTCTTTCTCATGTGGTCTTAATTTTCGTTTATTAAATCCGAATAAACGACCAATTGATCGTTCATGATTAAAATATACGGTCTCATTTTTAGTAATAACTTGAACTTGTAAAGTGTTGATATTACACTCTATTTTTATACTGTCTTGAAGCTCATACTCCTTGAGCTTATTAATAATATATTTTGAAATATCATCAAACTCATATGAGCCAATTGGTATTTCAATGACTTTGTTCCCAATATGAAATAAGTTGTTCCCCTTATCAACATTCGGTATAGAATTGAATGTATAAAAATCAATTAGAGCACATTCATAATTACGTTTTAGCTCAATTTGTGGGAAAAAATTCTCGCTAAGTACAGATGTATTCCCATTTAGAGCTATTGTCAATGATGTAGTCATTATGATGCTTGAGTCTGAACTGACTTTATTCACAATAATATTATTATATTTATATTATCATTATTATTTATTCAAGTATAATAAATTGATCGAATCCTTTTCTATATCGTCCAGCTTTCATATCATCGTCTTTAGAGATTACAAGAAATCCAAATTTATCGACCCAACACTTTCGTGAAATTTCCATGAATGTTTCAAAATTCATATCAGAATGAACATGATCTCGATATATGTGACGAAGGTTCATATCGTCCTGCTTAAACATTATAATAAAATTTGCATTATCTCGTATTAAATGTTTTGGAATATGTGTATACGTTTGACATAAATAGAATGAATCAATATTTCTATGTCGCCCCATACAAAAATAATTGCGAATAGCAGTTTGCTTTTCACACGCTACGTCATCAAACACCATGATGGAATTGTTTTTAGCTTCCTCTGGTGACAAAACGCTGTCATTCGCTGAAAATGTATAATATCCCATTCCTCGTATTGGTTTTACAAGTTTTTCCAAATACTCATATTTCGGTTGATATAAACTCTTTGAATAGACGTATATATTTTCGAATTTCAGGCCGTTTGGGTCCTCGATTAAGGCAATCATCACATTAGTTTTTCCGCAATTGGACGGACCTACCACCAAAGCTCTGATCGTGTTTGGGAGCAGCGAACTATGACGTCGATGTTTACTCTCCCCATCACCACCACTTTCAATGTTTTTTACTATGATTTTTTTATTTTGGCTTAATAAACGCATGTTTTAGAGATAAGTACTTCATTCAAAGACAACCAGTCGTTAATTGAGGTTGATATAAAATGGGTAAACATTTTTATAATATTACCAGTCATAAATCAAATGTCAAACAGGGTACAGGTCTCATAAATAATTTAATAAACACTCTTCCCTTTGAGGCTCATATACCTGGGTATAATTACTGTGGACCTGGTACGAAGCTAGAGAAACGATTAGCTCGCGGTGATCGGGGGATCAACGGCTTAGACGAAGCTTGTAGGGAACACGATATAGCATATTCAAATACAAAGGATTTGGGGGAACGTCATAAAGCAGACTCGATTTTAATTGATAGGGCTTGGGATCGAGTAAAAGCAGCGGATAGCAGCATTAGTGAGAGGGCTGCATCATATTTTGTTAAAAACATGATGAAGCTAAAAAAAGAAATTTGGTATGGGAGCAAAGCAACAGAAAAAGAAAGTGGTGAAAAAATCTCTTGCATCAATCATCAAAAAGGCAACCACCGAATTGCGAAAGCATAAGCCACTTGACATATTGAATGCTGTTAAAGTGGCACGCAGTGCAGTATCGAAATCAATGGGATGTAAGAAAAATGTTGTAATTCCACGGGTAATAGCAGTTCCAAAAGTTGGTGGTTTTTTACCATTGGTACCTATTTTAACAGCCCTTAGCGCTGTGGGTAGTTTAGCGTCAGGTAGCGCTGCAATTGTAAAATCAATTAACAATGCAAAGATGGCAAAGGCACAACTTGAGGAAAACCAGAGACATAACAGAAAAATGGAATCTGTATCGTTGGGTAAAGGCTTGTACCTGCAACCATACAAGAAAGGCTATGGCATATCATTTTCAAAAAATAATAATAAACAAAAAAACTATTAAATGAGCTACCCAAGAGAGCACTTTCCAATTTTGATATATTGAAGTTTGCCTTTAAAAATATTCCACATTTTCGGGGGGTTTATATGAGAGATGAGATACCCAAAGTACCACATTATTCCGAGTGTGGAATAATAAATTTAGCAGACTCATCATCAGAAGGAACGCATTGGGTGGCGTATTATAAGAAAGGATCAGACTCGTACTACTTTGACAGTTTTGGTAACTTGCAGCCGCCTTTAGAAATAATTAGATATTTAGGGGAAAAAATAAGATATAATTATCAGCGTTTCCAAAAATTTGGTACTTTTAACTGTGGGCATTTATGCCTTAAATTTTTGCTAGACTGTAATTCTTCCCATACCCTTCGTAACCACTTCACATGAAGTGGACACTTTGACCTTTTACAAAGCTAGACGTTCTATCCCTTGAGAGCGAATACCATAGTACAAGTGGATAGCAGTGGGAGGAGAAATATGCTCCTTGGCGGGTATAAATTCAGGGACCTCGTCTAGGAAAAATATCATTCAGCCACCAGCATCAGCAGCAACAACAGTAGCAGCAACAGCAGCATCATGAACCAGTTCACCACCACCACCACCAGCTCTACCAGCTCCACCAGCTCTACCAGCTCCACCAGCTCTACCAGCTCCGGCAGCTCTACCAGCTCCACCAGCTCCAACTCAACCGCCTCCAACCTCCCCACTGGGGTCACGCAGGAGGACATCGATGCCCTTTTGAGGGATATTGAGGAAGACCCTCAGATGCAGGCCTTCAACGCCTGCAGAGTGAAAAGGAAGTTAACCTTTCACAAGCTGCCGATGAATATACCGTTTCATATTTATTCGGCCAGGCGGGTGACGGGAAGGTACGGCACCAATATTATGGTGGAACTGGATAGAAGGAATGTATTCCTCCCGCAGAGGTTCTCGCACCTTAGTGATGAGGTAATCCAAAACATTTCTTCAGGGTCGTATTCTCTCCAAAAGCTGAAGGATGGGAACGTTATAATAGATTTAAGTACAAATTTCAATAAATAATAAAAAAAAAAAATTAAAATTAAAAAAAAAAATTACAAATTTTTTATTGGGAAAAGGGACTTGGGAAAATTGTTTTTCAGCCTTTATATTTCAGTTAAAAAATGAAAACAAAAATAATTAAATAAAAAAAAAAAAAAAATTAAAATTAAAAAAAAAAATTACAAATTTTTTATTGGGAAAAGGGACTTGGGAAAATTCTTTTTCAGCCTTTATATTTCAGTTAAAAAATGAAAACAAAAATAAATAAAAAAAAATTTATATATATATAAAAAATATTACAAATTTTTAATTGGGAAAGGGGACTTGGGAAATTTATTTTTCAGCCTTTATATTTCAGATCAGATCAGAGCTGATTATCAGGTCGGTTTATCAGACCTGATACGGTTTATCAGACCTGGTAAACAGATCAGGTCTGATTATCAGGTCGGTTTATCAGACCTGATACGGTTTATCAGACCTGGTAAACAGATCAGGTCTGATTATCAGGTCGGTTTATCAGACCTGATACGGTTTATCAGACCTGGTAAACAGATCAGGTCTGATTATCAGGTCGGTTTATCAGACCTGATACGGTTTATCAGACCTGGTAAACAGATCAGGTCTGATTATCAGGTCGGTTTATCAGACCTGATACGGTTTATCAGACCTGGTAAACAGATCAGGTCTGATTATCAGGTCGGTTTATCAGACCTGATACGGTTTATCAGACCTGGTAAACAGATCAGGTCTGATTATCAGGTCGGTTTATCAGACCTGATACGGTTTATCAGACCTGGTAAACAGATCAGGTCTGATTATCAGGTCTGATTATCAGGTCGGTTTATCAGATTAGGTATATATGATCATGATTTATTAATTATTTCTCAGTGCATACCGGACTCCGAGACAGATATAACCAGTATTGTTCTTTCGATTGAAACATTCTAAAATTTCATCACAATGAACCAAAATATTTTATCACAATTGAATAAAACTCGAAATGCTTTAAAAAAAAAATTTTTTTGAGCTAAAACAATTTAAAAGTCAGAATACTATGGGTTTAGAAGAAACATTTAAGCCGATAACTGAACCGCTAAATGAACTTGTTAATAATACCAAAAAAATTGAGTACAATAAACACAAAGAGAACCAATATGATAAAACTAAGATGGAGATTGAAAATAAAACTCCGCATATGAAAAAGAGGAAACTTACATTTTATACTGCGCCTAACAAAAATTCAAATGCTGAAGAAGATGAATACAATCTATCGGATTGGAGGTTGAAAAGTGCTGAAGAAGATGATTATGAGAATACTCGCAATGATAATAGAGATGATGATGATGATGATGATCAATTTTACTCCCAACCCGCTATAGACGATGATTTTTCATTCTCACCACCCGATCACCACTTAAATAAATCACCTGCAATATCAAGTCAAACGTCTCTCCACGCAGCAAGTGTATTATCAAGGCAATCCTCCCCCAATTCATCTCCATTGATAGCAACTCAACCTCTGTTTGAAGAGAGCCCGAAAAATTTTAATGTTAGTGAACTGGCACGAGAACGAATTTTGGATAAGACATATGGACCATACAAAAATGAAGCTGGGCAATTAATGTTGGGAAATAACAAAATAAATGTAACCAACAATATAATTGAATTTGATGATGGTCAAAACTGGCGACTCACAAGCGGATTATATTCTCTAATATGTCACCACCTCCCAAATAATTATAGTGCAGATGACCTGGAAATATATCGAGAAATATTAATAAAAACAAATGTGTATCGAAGAAATTTTCAACCAAATGGACAAGTGAAAGGAACGAGAGCATTGAAATATTCGAAAATTATTAAACCACTTTTAGCTAAGGTACCCGTCGCCGAATCTACACCCAAAGGGAAAAAAGAAATAATAAGTGGGTCTGGTTTCATGACACTTGAGATGAATAAGCCTAAGTTCATATACTGGGACGACCCAAACGAATTAGTGGAACGACTTCAGCTCTTAATAGCATCGGAATCAGCAGGCAATCAAAACCACAATAATGAGATTACATCGATAATTGAGGAACTAAGAGAGGCTAAAATTATATTCTAATTAAGTATATAATTATGAAACATTTACAAATAATATTATAATCATAATGTCCGTTGACAGGTTTGGATGTTTTTTACATGACAAGCAGAACACTAATTTAAAACGATATGAAAAAACTGGGACAGGACTCTTCATAGATACGGATGGAAACTTTAATATTCAGCGAAGGCGCTTAAAAAATGGAGACTTTCCAAAAGAGAATTCGGACTTAGTCATTAAAGAATATGTTGACAAGGCTATACTCGATATAAGAGCATCGCTAATGTCACATCAAGAGGAGTTAATTATTAGTATTCCTGATGTGAGGGCCACCGATATTGAGGATCGTTTAGACAGACTTGAGGTTATTATTTCAAGTATTATTGAAAAAAAAGGATATTCTAAGTAACTTGTGTGAAAATGAGTAGACGGGGTATTATTAATGAATTACATGCTCCTGCACGAAAACATTTTCTACGTCGGAGAGTTATTACAAAGGGAATAAATTGGTTATGGCAGGCTGACTTGGTGGATATGCAAAAGTACTCTCCCACGAATAAGGGATATCGCTACCTTCTTACAGTTATTGACACCTTCTCAAAGTTCGCCTTTGGCGAAGCACTTAAGTCTAAGACTGCTTCACATGTTTCTGAAGCAATGGAAAAAATTTTCAACTCTGGGTATGGAGTACCTAAGCATCTACAAACAGATGACGGGAAAGAGTTTTTTAACATACAATTTAAGTCGTTGATGAATCGTTATGAAATAAATCATTATTCGACATTTAGTACTCTAAAGGCTTCCATTGTGGAACGATTCAACAGGACATTAAAAGAACTAATGTGGAAGGAGTTTTCTTACAATGGGACCTATAAATGGATCGATATGTATCAAGCCTTAATTAACTTTTACAACAATAAAGTACACAGGACTATAAAAATGGCTCCCGTAGAAGTAAACGCCGAGAATGAGAGGCATATCTTGCAAACGGTGTACAATAATATCAAAATGTTTGCAGGTAGCAAACTGAAAATTGGTGACAATGTTCGAATTTCGAAATATAAGGGAGTTTTTGAAAAAGGATTTACTCCGAATTGGAATGTTGAAATTTTTACAATATACAAAATTCAAAACACTTATCCGGTAACATACCTATTAAAGGACTTGAATGGAAATCCCGTAAAAGGCGGATTCTATAAGGAAGAGCTGAAAAAAACCCGATTTCCCAACACATATCTAGTTGAAAAGGTACTTAAAAGACAAGGCAAAAGAGCACTCGTACGTTGGTTGGGCTTCCCGAAAAGTGACGACAGCTGGATAAATACATCTGAAATTTTGTAATGAAATAAACATACACATACATCACATTTTATTTTTATTTTTTTATTTTTTTAATTTTTATTTATTTTTAATTTTAACTTTACATTATAGATTATATTTTAATCTTAGATCTAAACATTTTGAATAAACTATTTTAGTTTAAAACTTAAATACAATGTTTTATTTACAAATTTGAATTTATATTTTCTATCACAAATTCTGGATTTTCTAGTTTAGCTATTTTAATATAATGCCAAATTAAATCTCGTTCATATTCGTCGAGCGCACTGTTTGTTTCCTCCAACTTTCTTTTTAAGTCTTCTCTCTTTCTTTCACTCATTATCGCAAGAGTTTCATTATTTAACCCCCGTGCTCTGTCTGCTAGAGATGAGATACACCCCATAAGTTCCCCTTCTCTTGTCGAATAGTGTCCTATCGCTTTTGTGGCAATTCCGTCTTCACATATTAACCTCTTGTCATCCTTATTATCTAATGTAATTTTTGTAATTTTGTATGTATTAATTTCATGCCCCCTAGACCGAAACAAATACATGCTATCACTTTCTTGTTGTCCTGTGAACAAACAATTTTTATATTTCTCGAATGTAATTTTCTCCAAGGCACTTCGCTTCACGCCCTTATTTTTTTTGACACATTTTTCGGGCTCGCTACCTGCACTTGACGCTGTATAGGCGTACATCTTAGACCTTAGACCCACAAACTCTGTCATTGGCCTGCCATGCAGCTCATCCTTAAAGTACCCTAAGCGCTTCTTGTTACACTGCGGAAAACCATATTGCCTAGCCAATTCATCAGGGTATTCAGATGTATCAAATTTTAATTGAATATCATCTCGAATGTCCTTATATAAATCCTCTGTCTTTATGGAATAGATAAATGAATCTGTATCCATATAGTTTAATTTCAGTGCATCTTGAAATTTTGGTTTCATATAAGAGTAGTGAAAATCGTACATTTTCCATTTGGATAACTCCAACACTACAAAACCTAGATATGTTGGCTTATCACAAACGTTACGCAACCTATTCATTTGAATTGCGTACATGTTTTCACTAAACTTAGTTGCACTGTGAAAATTTGATTTAGCTATTAGGTCCCTAGCACATAATCTCGGACGCCCACCTTTTGGACCCACAGGTGGAGCTTCCCATTCTGTCACTATCCGAATATCTTTGCGCTTTAAGCTGTTTTCCATTGTTTTACCATAGACGCTGTTGTTTAAAAGCTTATACAAGTCTTTTTCGAAGTTACTTTTAGCCCTAGTCCTGTGTGCAGTGTTAATGTCAATATTTTCTTTAAGCCAGGGTTTTTGCTTGAATCGAAGGATATTGTGAATCTTTTCAAGTTTCAATCCATTAAGTAAGCATTGCTGCAAAGTTCTGTAGTGCATAATGTATTTATTTTTATCGCAAAGATCCGCTATTAACTTTGCAGTCTTGGATTTTTTGAAGGACGTCTATTTGCGGGACAGAAAGGCAGGTCATTGTGTTGGTCGTGAAGTGCATATGGGTACTTCAAGTCGACCTCTAGAATGTATCCATACTCACTACTTTCAGAAATAGAATTAATATTAAATGATTCTATTTCTGAAGGTTCCATCCATTTAAAATCGCCATAGGGGAGTGGTTCAGACATTGCCCATCCATATAAATTGTTCGCGTCCACATACATCAAATATTCCGATTCCTTAGTTGGATCGAAATCTTTGAGGTATTTGTGGTTCGCTTTTGTATATCGATGACTACTTTGAACTAAACCCCCCCGAATTCCACTTTGAATAAATGAAATCATGTCTATATCCGATATTAACTCGAGGGATATTTTGGTAGTCTTCAACATCGCATCCCATGAGAAGCCCGGAGTTGTATAATAATGGGCAGGATCGAGTTCGTAGATACCTTTACAGATAGCCCTAAAATTCTGAAAGACATCTGTCAGCAACAAAACGTCTGTCTTCAAATATAGCTCTAAATAATCTCTAAGTGTTTTACACTTGAAGTGGGACCAAACCTGAACTGCATGGAGATAATCAGCTTCAGAACATTCTGAGTCTGTTAATTTGCTGAAAAATGCACTCCTTGGTGGGAGACAAGTTTCCATCAGCTTGCGCTCAGAATCTAAATATTCATAGGGAAATACACCTTTCCTACGAAGCAAACTAAAATCAGTACTATTTGGAAATTGTTTTCGAAGAACTTTGAAATCCCCTTCATTTAAAGTTCCTGCAAGGTTGTCTAGGCTAGAGGGCATGAAACGAATAGTATCTAAAAATCTAATTTCTAATTTATTTTTTCCTATAGGAATATATTTTGAAATTGAAATATATACCTCCTTATTCAAGGGAATTATTTTAATTTCACCCTCAATCTCCCCGAGTTCTTTCACAAATAAATGAGCATCGTATTTAGACATATTGTGAAAGAAAACAGGTATGAAATCTCCTGTCTTATACTTAAGGTTACACTCGCTATGTGCAGCCCCTCGAAATTGACCTGTAAAATGACAGTGATCTCTCACTCTATCATTTCCTAAAACTCCCTTACATATGTGGCAGTTAAGGGCCTCATCGAAATCATAAGCATCCTGTGCACTCATTTGAAGGGGGACTATATAATTCATGTACTTCTCGTAAATAGCAGACAAATCAGACGTTAAACTATCTACAAAAGTGCGCCCGACATTTGAACCTGTCTTTGAAACATATTTGTCTAAGGCAGGGTCAAATGAACACTTAATATAATACCCGAAGGCAATCGGAATATGCTTATTTACTATTTGCGTCTTCTCACTTACATCTATCGTTGTGGGCTCGAGTATACACTCGAAGTCGGCATACACAGCAAAGGGTACCTCCAGCTGGCGGTTAATATGGTCGAATTTGATGACATCTCCTTCCTTGGGTGCTTCGCTCACAATGTTGGTGCATCTTTCTGCATGGCGTTGAGCTCTGGCCTCATTTGTTGAGTATGAGAGGCACTTGTTGCAGAACCAACGCTTATCACCGTTTTTTCCCAATTGTGATGATAGAAGTCTGTAAAACAAAAATGTATTTATATGTATAAGTGGATTGACATAAAAATATAATTATTTCATATATATATTTTTTTTTGATATATTTATGTTTTTTCTTACCCGGACATATTTTTAATCCACATGTAATGGCCATAATTATCGGGGGTTGGTCCATCGAGGAAAAGCATATTTACGTGGTTCTCCTTCTCCTTTCCATTCGAATATAGTGGGCCGTATACGGTGTCCTTCTCCTCATCATACCCAAACACATTTACACTTATGTGAGGGTTTTGAAGCACGAAATTGTCAATGCTCTTTATTTTCATTGGGAACGTCAACCCAGTAAAATCGATTTTTATATTATTGGTGTGGATAATTGGTGATTTAATATCCACACCATAGGCATTGCACCTTTCTCCTTTCTCTTTTAAGGGGTTAAGTGCTGAGACTATTGCCCACTTGAAGCAGAAAACATCCCTATTCTGCACATTGATGCATGCTCTGCGTTTTTTAAGAGAGGGAGGGAGATCGAAATACTCAGATCCCTTGAGAGGAACACATTGCATCATGTTCAACTCGACCCTAACTATGCGTGTTAGGGTCCATCCACTGTCCTTCTCTTGGAACTCACCCATTTTCGTAATAATGGCTTCAGTGTGGGAATTATATAAATCGGATAAATTTGAGCCAATCGTAAGCAGAGTCATCTTACTCTGAAACGATTTCATTTCCACTTGTGTTTCATGTTCTTTAATTAACATGTATTCTGCAAACAGTTCAAAATTTATTTTTGAAGCTGTGTGGAACGATAGCACTCTTTCGATATGAGGGAGCAGCGCTTGGCCCGCTTCATTTAGGAATTCAACAGGAATCCTAAGAGCTGCTCCCTCATTTATGAACATATACTGAAGGATGCGTCCCTTGTATCCATCGACGATTTGCTTTACACTCCCATCCAGGGGTCGGGTAGCAAAATATTTGTGCTGCTCCGTCCGCACATGGTTGTGCCATTGAGTGGATAGGGGTAGGTACCGCTGGCAGGAGTTGCAATAAATTGCATTCATGTTGTTGTTGATGATGTTGTTGTTGTTGTTGGCGTACATTTTTGTATTTGTTTGTTTTTAAAAACTTTTGGTTTTTTGTTATTATTTTTTTAAGATTTTTGGTTTTGTTCGTTTTTGATTGTTTTAAAAAACTTTTGTTTTTTTGATATTAATTTTTTTTTAAGGTTTTTGGTTTTGTTTGTTTTTGATTGTTTTTAAAAACTTTTGGTTTTTTGTTATTAATTTTTTTAAGGTTTTTTTCGATTTTGTGTATTTTGTAAATTATATTTTACAAACTTTTTTACACTTTGCACTTGATTTTTATTTCACTTTGAAATTTTCGGTTGCGGTTGCGGCGGCGGTTGATGGTGACGGTTGAGACACAAAACTAGAAGTGATTCTTAAGTCACAACTAGTCTTTTCGTAGACCCACAAAAAGATCAACAAACAAATACGAAAAATGTGGGACAAACACTTGATGTCCATTCCCAACCTTTCCATCCTTTTTTGATGTGTGATCCAACTTCGTTGAGAAACCGTTACAAGTGCATCCTTCACCATCCCTACTTTGGTGAGCTAATTGAGCAGGTTGTTGCACGCACTTGATCTAGTGTAGGTGGGTTGAGGGTGGGAAAATTTGACTGCTCTGATCCTCTTTCCAGCGGCCCTTCAGTGGGAAAACAAGTGACCTTTATCAAGTGAGGTATCTCACAGGGAAAATCACAGTCCTGAGTCGTGGGTGGGAACATGTTTCGACTCTGGCGCCCTTGTTCACTTACACCCCGTCCCTTTATCAAGCGATGGATGTTGCCTGAACGTTCACGTCTGGCGCCCTTCTTCACTTACACCCTGTCCCTTTTTCAAACGAGGATCGTGGGTGAACGTACACGGGATGCTCAGGATCACTCCGGGCGGAGCAGGACCGCCGCCGTGCGCCCTTTTTCAATTGCCTCACCCTCTAAGTGAGGGGTCGTCGGTGCACGTGCATCGATCCGGGGTCGCTACCGGGATCGCTCCGTTGCATTCAGACTCGTATCCATATCCCTGTGGGAACCCCTTGAACACTTGATCTCAAGTGTCCTTTTACATGCACTGACCCTAATTTATTCCATCTTTATTACCCCCTCTTATGACAGGTTCATATCTCCCCCTAACTAAGTGCATTTTTATTATCTAAACCACTCTAATTTTGACAGCTAATCCATTAATTGCATTTTTATTACCCTTTTTACCGACATCAAAGGTCCCGAAACCAGGCTTATTTAACTACTCAGTATGATATTATAATGCAGCTGGACGATAAGCCGCGCAATTTATGGAACAAGCGGAGTGCATCACCTTTTGAAAAACAGAAGAGATCGGAATTTTGTTTCAAGTGTGGTTCAGCAGAGCATAAAATCAAAGATTGCCAGTCTCCGACGAAGTGCTTCAAATGCAATGAAAACGGTCATATTGCCAAAAACTGTCCGGTTGTAGAGCCAAGTGTTCGCAAGGTTGTCGACCAAAGTCGTTTTAAGTTGATCTCTGTAAATGGAGTCGAAATTGATTGCTTGATCGATACAGGATCGGACGTATCGCTTGTCACCAAGAATATTGCTGAAAAAATTGAAAACATTGAAATCTATAAAAGTGCGTCTTTGTTAAGTGGTCTGGGCCAGAAGAAAACAAAGCCGATTGGGTTTTTTACCGCTGATGTTGTTGCAGACCAGTTACTCACACAACAAAAATTTTTGGTTGTGCCCGATGACGTGATGGATTGTGGCGCTTTGCTAGGATATGACTTTACTAAAAAGTTTACATTTTGCTGCGACGACAATGGCTTTAAATTGACAGGTTTGAGAGCTGAACAAAAAGAAGCAGATGGGTTTGGCTCCGATGTTTACAATATTGTAGAAGCATCTAATTTGTTTACTGTTTCCAGCCAGCATGAAGAAGCTGTGACAAAACTCATCGAAGAAGTTCAGGGGATGCCATCAAAACCTTCAAAGAAGTGTCCAATCGAACTAAAGATAACCCCGGATGGCGTAATAAAACCATTTCACCAGTCACCATCTCGTCTGGGTGCGAACGAAGCGGTGGCCGTTAAGAAACAAATCGATGAATGGTTGGCCCAAGGAATAATACGAAAGTCAGCATCAAACGTAGCCAGCAGAGTGGTGGTAGTGAAGAAGAAAGACGGTACCCTTCGAGTCTGCATTGACTACAGGAAACTTAACAGCATGGTATTGGCGTATCGTTTTCCTGTACCTCTTATGGAGGAGGTATTGGAAAAGCTACAAGAGGCAGCATTTTTTTCAACTCTGGATCTGGAGAATGGGTTTTTCCACGTGGCTGTGGAAGATGCTAGCAAGCCGCTAACTGCGTTTGTAACAAAAGAAGGGCTCTATGAATTTAACAGAACTCCATTCGGTTTTAAGAATTCGCCGGCTGCATTTATCAGATTTGTCAACCACATATTTCAAGATTTGATCAACGACGATGTTATGCAGTTGTATATGGATGATATTATCGTATATGCATCCACAGCTGACGAATGCATGGGGAAAACCAGACGCGTACTAGAGACAGCCATGCAGTTTGGACTGAAGATCAAATGCAATCAAATGCAATTTATGCAATCCCGTATACATTTTCTGGGACATACTGTGGAAAATGGAAAGATATGGCCAGGCGAAGAAAAAACATCAGCAGTAAACAGATTTAAAACGCCGAAAAATATACGAGCGGTGCAGTCATTTCTCGGTTTAACTGGTTTCTTCAGAAAATTCATTCCAGGTTACGCAAATATTGCCCGACCATTGACTAATCTCCTCAGGAAGGACGTCGAATTCCAAATCGGAAATGCAGAATTGGAATCACTTCAGGAGCTCAAGATTATTCTGACCAGCGAACCGGTCCTACACATATACTCGAGAACGGCATACACTGAGCTGCACACTGATGCATGTAAGGACGGATTTGGGGCAGTTCTTCTGCAGATATTTGATGGTCAACTGCACCCAGTCTATTTCTGGAGTAAGAAGACGTCACCTTCAGAGGCCGAAAGACATAGCTACATTTTAGAGGCGAAGGCGATTTATTTGGCGCTCAAAAAATTTCGGCATTACCTCATGGGAATTTACTTCAAGCTTGTCACGGATTGCTCAGCGTACAAGGACACGACCAGAAAAGACGATATTCCGAGGGAAGTTGCAGCTTACGTGATGTATCTACAGGATTTCAGCTGCGATGTGGTCCACAAGCCAGGGGACAAGATGAAGCACGTAGATCACTTAAGCCGCCATCCAGAGTCGGTTTGGATCGTAGCATCGGAGGTTGCAGCACGCATCAAGAACGCACAGCAGAATGATGACTACATCAAAGCAATTCTGGTCATTCTTCAGGATCGTCCATACCAAAACTTCAAGATGAAAGGCGATATTCTATACCGAACAGTTGAAGGCAACGATCTTATAGTTGTTCCGAAATCAATGGAAAGAGATGTCATTCGTGAATCACATGAAGCCGGCCACTTTGCAGTTCAAAAAACGGTTCATTCCGTAAAGCAGCAGTTTTGGATCCCCCACCTGGAGCGGAAGGTAACAGAGTTTATAGCCAACTGTATTAAATGCATTATTTACAGCAAAAAGCTGGGAAAGCAAGAAGGGCTCTTACACTGCATTGCCAAAGGAGATATGCCGTTGCACACAGTACACATTGACCACTTGGGACCAATGGACGCCACATCGAAGCAGTACAAATATATATGGGCAATTGTGGATGGCTTCGCCAAGTTTGTGTGGCTCTACCCGACGAAAACAACAGGGCAGGAAGAGGTCATCAGGAGATTCAATGAATGGTCGAATGTATTTGGATTTCCAAAGCGAGTTGTCAGCGATCGTGGTTCGGCCTTTACATCGGAAGCGTTTGAAGAGTGGCTGAATACCAACAAAGTGGAACACATTTGCTCTACTACAGGAGTAGCTCGTGGAAACGGCCAAGTCGAGCGCATTAACAGATCGATTCTTGCTGTCATCGCCAAAATATCCGCAGAAGAACCTAGCAAGTGGTTCAAATATGTGCCTCAGGTGCAAAAGGCAATTAACTCACATGTTAACTCCTCAACAAAGCTGTCGCCGTTTGAGCTATTGTTTGGCACAAAAATGTACAGCCAGGTAGAAGAGCGTTTACAAGAGATTCTGAATGATTTAATCTTGAGCGACATTAAATGCGAGACGAAGCCAAAAAGAACATCGAAGAGGCCCAGCAGGTATATAAGCGAAACTACGACAAAAAGCGCAAGCGTGCTCATATCTACAGGTTGGGTGATCTCGTCGCAATCAAGAGGACTCAATTTGTAGCAGGAAGAAAGCTGGCTAGTCCGTATTTAGGACCGTACGAAGTCATCCAAATAAAGCGAAATGGCCGGTACGACGTTCGAAAAGCAGCCCAAGTCGAAGGGCCAAACTTAACAAGTACCAGCTGCGATAACATGAAGCTATGGAGGTTTATAGCCGATAACGACGACGAGTTGGCTTCATCTGGGTCAGATGAAGATGAGCAGGAGGGCCGAGTGTAAGGTGTTGAGGTACAGTCTGGCAGCGAGTACACATTTTGCGTCGTTGCGAATGGCAATCAGCCGATCATGAGAGCAGCGAGTCCAAGAGGGAGAGTTGCAGAGTGCCGAGAGGAGAAGAGAGTCAGTCGCTGAGAGAAGTCGTAAGAAGCAGTCGTGTTTCCGGAGTTATTCTATTAAATTGTTAAGAAAGCTACTAAAGTCGTATGAAGTTAAATATCAGTTGTCAAAGTTGCTAAAGTCGCCTACAGTTGTTAAATCACAGAAGTTGCTAAAAGTTTATGTTATTCCCCACTTATTATAATCCATCTCAGCCTTACTTAATATATTTAAATAAACTACTTAATACAAACTCTACATATATATATCCATTTTCCCCGACTTTCATACTCCCACTGTCACTCTTTAAATATTCTATTCACTCACCTCACTCTCACTCACTTTAAAAAAAAATTAATTACATTCACTGACTGCTGCGCTGGATACCGATCGCGAATTAGACTCGAGGCGAATAAATGAAATAATTTGCCTTACGACGATTATCTCTGTTTGTACGGACTGCGGATGGGCAGAGGAGGAGCTTATGTATGTGTTCGCTGCCATTAAGTAAACTCTTACCATTGACGGCTGTTGTTAGAAAGAGATGACAAGAGCTGAGAGAGCTTCTACGGACCGATCTGCTAAGAGAACTTCGAAGTTAAGAGAGCCGCCAATAACTGAGATGACCGCTGCGAGGGGAGGGGAGGCAGCTACATTAAATTAAAAAATGTTTTCTTGACGCGTTAATTATTTAAACTAGGTAAATCTTTACGATTTTAATAGTTTAAAAAATATCTTCCTTTTTTGTTGCTGACAAAATGTAACTAATTAATTATTATTTTTGATATCATGAAAATGTATGTAAAATTTGTTTGCGCCATTCCTAAGTCGTATATTCGCTTTCTTGGCAGCACGGTCTTAAACCAAATCAAACCAAATCTATTTGTGCAACTACTGAAAATGTTTTCCTTTTTGTTATTTAGTTTTGTAAGTTAGTTTTGTAACGAAAGCCGCCCAAATAGAGCTTTTGATCCTCAAGCCAGTTGGCAGCGCGAGCAGCTGCGCAATAAGGCACAGAACTCAAAACGAGCTAAGCTGCGCAATCCCGAGAATCTGACAGCCAGGATGCCTGGTCCCTCTGATTCTATTCTTGTTCTTCGCCCGACTTCCTGAAAAACAACACGCCAATTGGGTGCAAAATAAAGTCAAGGAAATAATCCCGAAATCCTCGTGTGATCACTGGGTGGCTTCGACGGGGCAATTGGCACAGCTGAGTTCTTGGCAGCCACACCTTTAAATAAAAGTTCCGCTCGGCTTTCCGTAGCGAACTCGGCCGGCACTTCTACTCCCGGCCGAGATTCGTTACATTGGTGTCAGGTGTGGGGTCCCTAGGGTTTGCGAAAACCCTGACCTATGAAAATGCCTAAGAACTCCGCCCGCCACCGCCGTCAAGCCTCCCCTGAAGGGCATAACCAGGAAGAACCACAGGATGATGCCGCCGCGATGGACGCCGTAAATAGAGCCGTCGACCACTCCGTCCGGCTGCTCGAGCGGAAAATGGAGGACCTGGATCAGTCGTTCAACCTAAAGCTGGAGAAGAAGTTCGAGCAGATGTGGGCGTCCTTTGAGAGGACTATGCTGGGCGACCGCTCCGGAAACAACGGAGCACAGCCCGCGCGGAGTCGCGGCTGCGTGACACAAGCTGGGGGCGACTTGCATTCCGCCAGCACCCCGCGCTTCGTAGAGGCAGCTAATCCCTACTCTGCACCGGCGCGAGAATTGTATTCCCGAAGGATGGACACCGGACCTGGAGCCGCGCCAACTACTGCGCCGCCCCCAGCGTGCGACCTAACCTCACATTTGGGAATCCTCGAGGTGTCTGACGAGGAGCTGCCGCCCACATTCGACGGCACCCGTCCCTGGCCGGAGTTTCAGCGCCTCCTGGACGACATGGCCGAGGAGTACCATTGGTCAGAAAGGAAGAAGTGCAGGAAATTGTACACGTGTCTTCGGGGGCGTGCCCAGCGTTTTCACGCCACCCTCCCCGAGGCCACCCTCCGCTCGTATGAGGCCATAGCGGCCGCTATGCGCGAGTATTTCGCGGTCAGTAAGCATGCAGGAACCGCGAGAGTCGCTCGAGGACTTCGCCCTGGAGCTGGAACGCCTGGGCAGATGCGTCCTCGGCGAGTTGCCGGCTGCGACGTACAACAGCATCATAGTGCAGCGCCTCANCGACGGGATCCGAGGGACCGGATATCAAGTCCCGATCAACAGCAGCAAACCGCACTCGCTGACAGACGCCCTCGACATGGCCTGCCGCATCCACGCCCAGTGCCGACGACGCTCAATCGCTGCCGCGATGACCGTCGCTGCCGTGGACCCAGACGACCCCGTTGGCGCACCCCGAGAGTAAACCCTTCCGGAATGCCGTGCCGTCCTCGGGAAACTAGCTGCCGTCAACCTCTCGGGGCGGAGGTTGCCAGCCAACACCGACAGCCCCAGCGAGCGTGTGCACGCCCGCCCGCCATTCCTCATCGGCGGCCAAACAACCGCCGCACATAACCAGCTCGCCCTCAATCCCGGATTACTGGAGCGAGTCCCCACCCCTGCGACCCCGCGCCACCCCTCGAAGCGAAGCCGCCGCCCACCGAGCAACCTAGTGCCCGACACAGTCTTCCTCTCAGTCGAGTCGAAGCCGTCCTGGCCCCCTTGCTCTCGCCGCCGCCGCTCGAGTAGAGTGCCCAGCAGCCACGGGACATTGTGATCGGCGCAGCCCTGCACGCCTCGCAGCACCTCGACGAGAAGCTGCCGCCCACTGAGCAACCGGGCGCCCGACATAGTCTTCCTTCCAGTGGAGTCGAAGCCGTCCTGGCCCACTCGTTCTCAGAGCCGCCGCCCGAAGAGAGTGCCGAGTCGTCTCAGGAGTTACAGTTTGCCGCGATCTGGCACGTCGCCACCGTGCCCCGGCCGAGTGGCCTTTCGAGCACCCCCACCCAAGAAGCTGCCGGAACGGGAACCCCTGCAAAGGAAGAGCCGTCCGCCAGGGCACATCCGTTCCAGGAGCCGCCGTCCATCGAGATCGTCTCTGGACCGCCGCCCTCCGCCAATAGTGCGATCCGGACTGCCGCCGCCGCCGAGTCCTACGGGACCACACCGCCGCCGCCTGCAGAAGGAGAGGAATCGGAAGTGCACGCAGTGGACTCCGCCTTGAGCCGATTATTCGCCGAATACCCATCCGGAGACCCACCGCCAATCCCCCTAACTTCGGGACAACAACGGGAGACTGGAATTCCTAAAGCTGAACGTTGCGGGATTCAGTCTCCGCCCGCCCAAGCTACGTATACCTGTCGTGCCGTGGGTGGCCCTCACTTACACTGCTTAATCGTTTTACAGCAGCAGCCTTTACTCCTGATCATCGACACCGGGGCCGCCGTCTTCCTACTAAATGATAGGGATCTGTGAGGAGTCGTTTGACTCCCCACCAATACTGGCGGCGGCAACACCACAACGCCAGCAACGACGGCGCCAGCAACGGCCACAACACCGGCCATCCGCGCCAGCAACGACGGCATCAACCCCGGCCACAACAACGGCCATCGACGTCATCCACGCCGGCCCCATCAGCGGCCAGAGCAGCGGCCAACAGCAGCGGCAATAACAACCAGCGCGACCAGCGACAACAATAGCGCGCGCCCGCAGCCAACAACAACGGCAGGCAGCGCCAGCTATCGATATCAGCAGCTCCCAAAAACAACAACAACGGCGGTCAGGAGCGGGCAGCGACAACAACAGCAGCCGACGGCAATAACAACTGCCGCCAACGCTCATGGAGAGCTATAGCCAACGGCAATAACAACTGCCGACAACGCTCATGGAGAGCCGCAGCAGCTAGCAGAGAAACCAAAACAAACCGGCAAACGCCCACAAATTATTCTCCCTTTGTAAATAAATATGCTTTGTAAATAATTTTGTAAAATACTTTAATCACTTCTCACTTGGTAAACATAAGCTTTGTAGATAATCATTTCATATTTGTATAAAATAAGCTCTGTATATTTAATCAACCAAGCTTCGTAATATAGTTATTGAATAGTGGTACAAAAGTTAAGCATAGACAAGAGTTTGTAGTTATCTTTGGTTCCCCGTTCTCACATCACTAGATCGCGCACACACACACACACCTACACTCGGACCGAGGGATGAGGAGGAGGAGGCGGCGTTCGGGAGGAGCAATAAGCTCTCCCGTACGCCACCGATGTACGAGGCCGAAGAAGGTGGGCAGAGCACAGGCTCTACGCCGCCCCCTAAGAGGTTGAGGGACCCGGCTAGCCCGACTAGCTCACCGAGAACTACGCCGGCGAAGAAGAGCAAGGCTTCAGAGAAGGCAGCCTGCCTGCAGGATCTGCAGGAGATGGGCAATCTATTACAAGAGGTCTCATCCAGAATGATGGATAAGTCGACGCGGCATATCACCGTGCCGCTGAGAGAAATGATTGCCAGGGTGAAAACCCTGCACTCGAGCATCCTTGCGGCAAGCAGAGCGGCCGTGGCAGGAGTCAGCGACAGGCAGGAGAGCCGGGTCGCAAACAACCTGTGCCGGAAATGCGCCCAGATTACCAAAAGCGCGGACAAGGAGCAGCAAACGGCGACCACCTGGAAAAAGGAGGCCGCGGCCCAAACCGAGCCTTGGAGAAGGCTAAGCCAGCCAGATGCGCCGGGATTACCCGCACCGGTGCTGGCCCAACCACCCCTCGCCCAGCGCAGCAGAAAAGCGCAAGGGCGCCCAAGAAGCCCCGTGCGAAGCCGCCAGCGGCGGTGCTTGATGCATCGGAGCAGCATAGGCCAGCTCGGAAGCCTAAGAGCCAGGCAATCCCCGTAAACGACTGGGAGGTCGTGGCGAGGAAGCCGAGAACAGCGCGCCGCACCCGCCCGGACGCTGTCATTGTCCACGCGAGCGGCAAGTCCTACGGCGAGGTGCTCGCAATGGTTACGAGGAGAGAGGACAAGCAGCTTTCGGACCTGGGACGCTGTGTGCCAAAGGTTCGCCGAACCAACACGGTAACCTGCTCCTGGAGGTGGCGAAAGGTAGCGCCGAGAGCGCCACGACAATGAGGGAGAGCATCGAGAAGGTGCTCGGAGATACAGCGTCGGTGCGCGCAACGACAGAGGACTCAAAAGTCCTCGTCTTGGAGGTGCGCAATATCGAGCCGATCTCGACGAAGCAGGAGGTCTGCGCCGCACTCGCGGGCCAGTTTAACTTCGAGGCGGAGAGGGTGAAAGTGCGGAGCATGCGCCGCAGTTTTGCTGAAACCCAAACTGCGATAATCAGCCTTCCCGTATCCCTTGCCAAAGCCGTCCTCCATAGAGGTGAAGTTCGGATTGGATGGACCATCTGCAGGATCCGGGAACGACTTGGTCCCGTGAGCTGCTTCAGATGCCTAGAACCTGGGCATATGGCGATCCACTGCAAGGGCCCTGTGGACAGGAGCGGTTGCTGCATTAACTGCGGCGAGCCGGGACACAAGGCGGCTTCGTGCAACAAGGAGCCGTCTTGCTTCATATGCTCTGCGGCCGGAAGGAAGGAGACGAGGCACAAGGCAGGCGCCAGGGGATGTCCAGCCTCGAACAGTGGGTATGCGAATCCCAAGACTGCATGCAGTTAATTCAACTCAATCTGAATCACTGCAGGGCTGCGCAGGATCTCCTGTCGCAGACGGTGCGGGAGCTGGGCTCGGAGGTGGCAGTCCTGAGCGAACCCTACAGGGTCGGTACCAGCCGCGTCTGGGCCACTGACCGCTCTGGCAAGGCGGCCTTGTGGCTCTGCGGAGCGGATGCTCCGGAGATGTGCGACACCAAAGCAGCGGAAGGCTTTGTCCAGGCGAACGTCGGCGGCACTTGGCTGTAGAGCTGCTATCTGGCACCCAGTCTCTCATTGGAGGCGTTCGGCAGGATTCTGGGCGAGCTGAGCAGCGATCTGCGTGGGCGGAGCAACGTCGTGGTTGGCGGCGACTTCAACGCCTGGGCCATGGAATGGGGATCCTCCCGGACCAACGCCAGAGGCCGAGCGGTGCTGGACACCTTCGTCTCTCTGGACGTAGTCCTTTTGAACGAAGGCTCCCGGCAGACCTTCAGCAGGGCCAGGGTGGGCTCGGTAATCGACCTCACCTATGTCAGCAGTGCGCTGGCCAGCCGCGCCCGATGGAAGATCAGCGAGGCCTATACCGCCAGCGACCACGAGGCTATCGAGTGCTCGATAGGCGCCGCGCATCGCACGAGTGGGTCCCTACTCCCGGATAGGAAGGCGTTCCGGCAGGACACCTTCAGGCCGCGGGATTTTGCAAATGCAGACGGAGCCAACGAGACGGCCGACAAGCTGGCATGGGCAGTGGACGGCGCTTGCAGCCAAAGCATGCTACTGAGAAGGCCGTTCAGAAAGCACCACTCCCCGGTGTTTTGGTGGAGCGAGGAGATCGCGGACCTGCGCCGTAAATGCCACCGCAGCAGAAGATTGATGCAGCGAGCTAGAGGCACCCCGCGCCTTCTTACGTGCAACGACCGCTACAAGGCAGCAAGAAAGGAGCTCAAGACTGCCATTAAGAACAGCAAACGAGAATGCTGTCTCGAGCTGTGCGACGCCGCCGAGGAGGATCCATGGGGAGGAGCCTACAGAACGGTAGTAAAGAGGCTTAATGCGGGGGGCTGTGCCCCAACCGACCCGGTGACCCTGGAGAGGATAGTTGGCTCCCTGTTCCCGAGCGGTCGGCAGGTCTTGATCTGCCCCAGCACCGAGTTGGGCGACATCCGTTGGGTCACGGAAGCTGAGGTTCTCCTTGCCGGTAGAAGCCTGAAGCCCAAGAAGGCTCCGGGGCCAGACGCGATTCCGAGTAGAGCAACCAAGTTGACTCTATCGCTGCTGACGTCCGAAGTTGCCGGCCTGTTCAACAAGTGCCTTCTGGAGGGGACGTTCCCCGACAGATGGAAAAGGCAACGTCTGCTTCTGCTGCCCAAGCCAGGCAAGCCACCAGGAGAAGCATCGTCCTACAGACCGATCTGCCTGCTGGACACGATCGGCAAGGTGTTCGAAAGGGTGATCTCAACCCGTCTGAGCCAAGCTATCGAAGCCGCTGGTGGACTCTCCCCGGAGCAATATGGCTTCACGAAGGGGAAGTCTACGCTGGACGCCATTGCAAAGGTAGTCAAATTGGCGCAGGATGCCATTGCCGAAACCAGGTGGAAAGGAGGAAGCAAGTCCTACTGCCTGGTGGTCACCCTGGACATCAGGAATGCCTTTAACTCGGCAGACTGGAGCCGTACGCTAAAGTCCCTGAGGAACTTTAACGTTCCTGGGTACTTGCTGAACGTAGCTCACAGCTACTTCAGCAACAGGGTACTCATGTTGGACACGAGCATGGGTCCCAAAGAGCACAACGTCTCAGCCGGAGTCCCGCAGGGCTCTGTCCTGGGTCCTCTCCTTTGGAACGCAATGTACGACGGCGTGCTGAGGCTTCCGATGCCAGCCAGCACTAGCCTGGTTGGTTTTGCGGACGACGTCGCTATCGTGGTGGTAGCAATGGAGCTAGCAGATGTGGAGGCGCGCGCGGACACGGCCATCCAAGCCAAGTCGTGGCTGGCAGTTGCAGGTCTGGAGCTGGCGGCCCACAAGACGGAAACGGTCCTAATCTCGAGCCGGAAGGCGGTGGGGACTGCTAGCGTGCTGGTTGGAGGGACGAGGATCCGGTCGCAGAGGGCGATCACGTACCTGGGCGTCATCATCGACACCCGGCTTTCCTTCAAGGAGCACCTGGAGTACGTCCACCAAAAGGCTAGCGGTACGGCTGGAGCGCTCTCCAGGATGCTGCCGAACACTAGAGGTCCAAGGCAGTACACGAGGAAACTCCTCTCATCGGTGGTGACCGCGCAGATCGTGTATGCGGCACCAGTTTGGGCTGAAGCTATTTCGGTCAAAAGCTACATGCGAGGAGTGGAGGCGACCTACCGGCTATGTGCCATCCGGATCGCATGCTCGTTCCGGACAATTTCGGAGGACGCGGCACTAGTGATCGCAGGGCAAGTCCACTGACGGAGCTCATTAGGGAGAGGAAGGAGATCTCCGAATCCCTACAGGACAGGCGATTACCACTGTCCCACGCTGAGGTGAAGCATACCGCTAGAAGAAGGAGCATGGAGAACTGGCAAGCTCGATGGACTCTTCTCCGAAAGGCCGGTGGACGCACAGGCTCATCCCAGACCTAGCGCGATGGGTTGATAGGGCGCATGGCCAGGTGAGTTTTTACCTCAGCCAGGTGCTTAGTGGCCACGGATGCTTTCCGCCAGTACCTGAAGCGCTTTGGCCAGGAGGCGGAAGACTGGTTCCCGGAGTGAGGCTCCGGCATAGTGGAGGATGCGCACCATGTTCTCTTCGAGTGCCGCAGGTTCGGCCTCGAGAGACAGGAACTGGAGGAAGCAGCGGGATCCTCGATTAGCGCCGAAACTTGGTGCGAGGATGCTGGAAGACCCAAAAGTTTGGGAAGCGGCAGAAACATTTGCCGCACACGTCCATGAAGACCTCAGAGCGATGGAGCGAAGGCGGAGGAGCGGCCGGAGTAGGGGCCTCCACGCCCGCGGAGCAATGCCAGGCGGCGGTACCGCACGGCGTGAGCTTCTATTCCCAAGTACCTGATCCGTCTTGTCCTAGTTGTAACTTTAAGTGTATTATAGTTTATTAGTTATTGTAAGATTTTATTTATTTATTAAGAATAGCAAATATCTGCCATTTTAAATCCATATCCTTACCTCAGACCGGATAAGGAGTGTTTTTTAATGATATGCTCCGACTCACATCAGGTGGTCAGAGGCAAGGATAGGTGTCTTAAGATATTATTTTGTTAAAGTCTAATGACATTTCAAATATAAGAGAGAGTACATGTCGTTGTAAAGCGAACATAAAACGCGAAAAAGGATCGTGTGCCTCGAAATTAGTCTTACAAATATCCAAAGCTATAGGCCGAAAGTAACGTGATGGCCTAGAAGGAACTGAAAAGCGTATTTGTTTAAGAAGATTACTGGAAAAATATATCCCATTTATTAATTTATGCAGGAACATCACGCCATGGCAGGTCCGACGATCCTTAAGGGAGGCAGGTCCAGAAGCGTAGTCTGTCGGCATACGGAGGAAGGTGGCGATTGTGGGTCCCAGTCTAAACCCCGAAGAGCGAACAAAGGAATTGTTTCTGTACCGATTCGATAAGATCCTGATACTTTGCATATTGAGGGGACCATACGCACGAACAATATTCGAGTATGGCCGAACCACGGATATATATAAAAGTTTTGTAGTGTAGGGATCATCGAATTCCTTAGACCATCGTTTTACGAAAGCAAAACAACCCTTTGCTTTACCAACAATTATACCGATGTGATCGGTGAAGCTCAAGTTGTGGGTAAATAGAACACCAAGATCCGTTACAGAGTGGATACGTTCAAGAACACTCGTGCCTAAGGAATAGTTAGCCTGGAAACAATTTCTGCGGTAAAACGACATGTATTTACATTTGGAGTTGTTAAGAAACAATAAATTGTGAGTGCATCAGGACATCATGTTGTTTAAATCAGCTTGCAAAAGCTGAGCATAGTCAGGATTCACAAGAGGCAAACATAGTTTTACGTCATCAGCATACATCAAGACGTAAGAGTGGAGAATAACTTGGGGCAGATCATTTATAAAATGCCAAATAGAAGAGGACCGAGGTGGCTCCCTTGAGGAACACCAGAAGTCACGTGAACAAAGGTTTGAGATGAACCCTTGAATGCAACTCTTTGAGTACGGTTCGACAAATAAGTAGAAATCCACTTGATCAACGTAACCGGAAAACCCAACAGACAAAGTTTCTTTAGCAGTAATTATTGATTCACCGAATCGAAAGCTTTGCTGAAATCTGTAAAGATAACATCGGTTTGGGTGTTATTTTTAAATGCGTTTCTAATGACAGCAACGAACTCAAGGAGATTGTAGACGTTGATTTACGTTTCATGAAGCCATGCTGTGAGGGGGACATTATTGAGCTACATTGGTGCTGAAGCTGAGTAGTAATTAGAAATTCGAATAATTTGGGAATCGCACTAAGTTTTTGCAATACCTCTATAGTGTTCAATATTAGATTTACTGCCCTTTTTATGAAGCGGAATGATAAACGATTCTTTCCAAACTTGGGGAAAAACGAATGCTGAAGTGATAACTGAAAAAGTCTAGACAATGGTCTACATAATGAGCTGGCACAATTTCTCAGAACACAGCTAGGTACAAGATCTGGACCAAGGAAAAGGAAAGTTTGATTGTTCTAAGATTATGAAGAACATCATCTTCGCTGATTACAGGCATAAAAAATGCAATGGAATGCGGGAGTGGAAAAGAATACTCTGAGTTATTATCGAAATTAGTTTGTGAGTATGTAGTCTGGAAGAACTTTTGCGAACAGGTTCGCGATATCAGGCTCATTGGAAGCGGAGGCATTATCGAAATGAAGACATGAAATTGTTGAGATTCCGTTTCGAGTTTACAAAAGCGTAAAATGCTTCGGGTTAGCCTGAAACTCAATTTTGCACCGATTTAAGTGGTTTCTGTAGCATTCAGATTGTGTGCTAGGAAATTTGTACGAGCAGTTAAATATCTCGAATGGTCGACTTGAAGACCAGATTTGCTGTACTTTTTAACAGTCTGGATTTTCAGATTTTTTAGATATGAAAGCCGACGAGAAAACCAAGGGGGCTTGAGAAACTTCTGGTGAGGGAAATGAAGGGACTACATGTCGAAAAACTGAGTACATTATTTCATAGAAACGCTTAACAATGTCTGAGGGATCCTCTGTGGAGTTCAAGAAAGTCCAATCCGTTAAGGATAAGTGGTGGTTCATTTCTTTAACTTAGCTTTTCGAAAGCAACGAAACGTTGCAGGCTCAGCTTCCGGACACAATAATATTGGTGGGAGGCTTCGAGGGTTAGCTCCAAAGTTGGATGATAGCGTCCTCAGGACTAGAAAGAGGTCAATTCTAGTGACGTAGGCATTGGCAAACTCAGAGACAAAGATGAGGTCTAAGACGTTATTACTGCAGTTCCTACAAAATTTAATTGTTCCAATGAATGGTCAATGAGACCATGAATTAAATCGTGGGGTGAGGTGGGAACAAGAACATTGAATCAGGTAAGGGCATCCAGGAAATGGAGGTAGATTAAAATCACCCGTGACGATAAGTGGTCATTAATACCAAGGGAAGAATGAATTTCTTGAATTAAGGATAAATGCTGCATATAAATATCAGTGTCAGACGTAGGCGGAATATACGAGCATGAAACGTAGATAGTATAATCGTAAACCTGGATGCGAACCGCACAAACTCTATATCAGTGTCAGTTTTAGAAATGATATTGGAAACCAGATCGGATTTAACCGCAATGAGAACACCCCCGCCTGTCCGTATAGGACGATCACGTCTAAAGATGGCATAGTTCCCTGAAAAAATCTCAGAGTCAGACACAGAGGAGTTGAGCCATGTTTCTGTAAAGACAATAACATTGGCATCGAAAGAGGACACTATTGACGTGCAGCCTACTGAGCTTGCCAAGTAAACTACGAACATTCTGATAGTGAAGAACAAAAGAGTCTATTAGTTTTTTGGAGGCCTAGTTGAGGGAGTTTGAGGCCCGCGAGCACGAGGAGTACTTTTGTGTTCGAATTCATGAACAATTGCATGCTTAGGGCCACACAGAAGGATCAAGAGCCTTAGAAAATAGTTGGTCAGAAATTGTAATTTTAAACGAAGATATATCACGTCTTCCTTAAAATTGAATTTGAGACACTAATTCAGTAACAGAAACATTCAATTTGCTGCTCAAGTGGGTCTTACGTCGCCCCAGAAGCATCTGGATTGAGGCGGGAACAAAAATCTGTTTTTTCGGAGCAACACCAGCCAAAGGCACCGGTCCGCGGCCGGCAACGCCAGAAATTGTCGACTGTTGGGGGCCGCTTCCGGTAACGGCCGCAAGCGAGATAGTGACCACCGGGGAGCCACTGGGTTGGGATTTGACACCACCGACGCGTCGTTGATGGCAGCAGCACGCGACGTGGATGCTGATCGGTGTAGACAGGCTGCCTGAACCGGGAGCATGGTGGCTTCGCCCCCTCCGAGAATGGGGACTGGTGCAGCAACTTCAGCAGAGGCAGCAGCGTGCAACGTGGACGCCTGGACAACGTTGACAGGCTGCTGATCCAACGGCCTGACAAGATCTTCAACCATAGAAGTTTGATCGATGCTGCATCATCACCAAGCCGTTATCCACGGCTGCAGGCTTGGCACGTGGGGTGAACTGCATAAGTGGGCATTCAGGGTCTGGAAGAGATAAGAACTTTTCAGACAGGTTGCTCTTGTTTTTGTTTGCGGGGTCACTTAGCAGTTTTAGCGACTTGAAATGGTGTTCCGCCTTCTGGAAGCGAGTTGACAACTCCTTAAAGCCGGCCGCCAACGACTGAAACTCCAGGAGAGTCTGCCTCATGAAGACCCGCATATCGGTTTTGATATGCAGGCAGCTCGGGCACGTCCAGTCCAATCCAGGATTTTCACGAATGCGATCGGTGATACGCGATCCATTTTGCCCCAGATCGGCGCATCCAATGTGAGCGATATTATCGCAGAGCCAGCAGTAGACAGTGACATGCCGCGAAAAAATTTTTTGGCCGTTCGGGCCCTTAGAGAAACAACACGAAGCCATTTTTGGAATAAAAAAAAATACTTTATACAAGTAAATTACGAATTGGATTAATTTATTTGCGCGACGAAATGGCCGATCAAAACAAATTATACAATTGTTTATTTGGAAAAAAAATTGTTTTTAAGTTTCGCGGCGAACAGACCGATCAAAACAAAAGCGAAGAGCGCAAAAATAAAAGCTTTATCTAAGCGCCGAAAAAAATAAGAAATTTGTGTTATTGATTAGCTAGCGCCAACAACAACACAAGGCGATGCAGCGATAAGCGGTAAACACAATGCAAAAGAATAAAGGGCAAGGCAATTGTAAAACCGAAATTGTTTACGACGATAAAGTCACAGACTTTATTAAAAAGGTCCGGTGTTTACTGATTAAGAAGTTCACGGAAACACCGACCACTTGCCGAAAATTTGGCTTTGATAAATAGGATTTCACTAAGAAAACTTTGAATAAATGTAGAGCGATGTAAAGCACGTCCAACTCAAAGCTCGTCGAATACGAATTTTTGATGGAATAAAAATAATTGGAATACAAAAAAAACCCCACACTACCTCGGAGAGCAGAGAGATTTATTCACCACGAACAAGTGGCCACGGAGTTAGCGCCGTACAGGAGCGAGGGAGAGCGAGCATACGATCGAGCGCAAAACAACCCCCGAAAATTGGCACGCGCCAACAAGAGAGAGCGAGAGGGAAGCCGATGCACCGCAATGCAAGAGCAATGGAAAATTACCAGCGCGGCCGAATGTTATGTGTAACCAAAACGGGAGTTTCTACGCGACGGAGTTTCTGCGGCAAACGAGTGTGAAAATATATATATTGACAGTGACAATTTTATAACCCGAGACCAGCCAGGAGGTGGTGCTCGACGAAGTGCGAGTGACGTCAGCAGAGTTGCGGCAAATTTGGTGGCCAAGGAGGCACCTGTGGAGGCAGGCGAAGACAGGCGGATCATCAGCAACGTGCGAGTGTGTGTGTGAGGACAACGGAGACGGGTGAGTGATTAGGCTGAACCGCATTCTGGCCAGCGAGACTCTCGTGCATATAGAAATTTCTCGACGGCCAAGATGCGGATTCACTAGAGTAGGCTAGCAATATAAAAATCCAAGAATTAAACCTCAAACACCTGCCACGAAAACTTTGTAAATTTCCCCGAAATGAAAACTAAAAATCCGAGAATACAAATGAAACAAACTGAAATTTATTAAATACAACTGAAAACCAAATTTATTAAACACAAATGAAAACGAGAATTTATTTACAATAAACCCGAATATATATATGCATGGCGATTGAAAACTAAAACTCCCCTCGCTGTCGCCATGTTATTTTCCCTGACCTACGCCAACATTTGTCAAACGAGACATGGAGAGAAAAAAGGGGTGGACCCCACTTTCGCTAAAACTTCATTGAAATTTATAAATTAAAATATTTCGCTCCTCGCCGTTTCTCCTCATGGTACAAATCAGTTGGAAATTTAATAAGGAAATATTTTAGTACAAAGTCGAAGTCCGGCGAAAAGGGTGGATCTTATCTTCGCGGCAAATGTATTACAGGAAATTAAATTAAATATTATTTAACGCAGTGCTGCGGCCACACGTTTACGATGAGGGGATTTCAGGCATAGTTTTTGCGGGGAACGGCTGAGTTTTCGCCTACACTGGGATAAATGAAACTCCAAACTTTAATTATAAAAATTTAAAGTAAATTTTATTACATATATTTTGCTTTCTCGCGGCG
>NW_027222517.1:0-55333 GCF_030179895.1 Drosophila kikkawai
TATTTATAATAATAATGACACTCGACAAGTTTGGATGTTTTTATAATTGAGAGAGAGTACTCAAGGGAGATTAAAAAGGGGGTAATCAAATTTCAAAGCTTACTCACTGACTCTGATGGTAATTTAAATCTTCAGAGAAAAAGATTTAAAAATTGTTTATCTCCCATCCATGAAAATGATGTAGTAACAAAGAATTATGTTGATGATGAAACAAGAAAGTATTAACAAATATATCTACTGTAATTTCCAATCAACCACAGAAACAGTCAATTTTTAAAGTAAAACCCCGAATAAATCATGTTGAGAGCAAGTGAATGAAATTTCTTCAAAAATTGATTATCTAAAGAAAAATCTTCGTGAAATAATAATGCAAATATATATAAAATAGTATTTTCAGCTATATAATTCACCCCGCAATCAATATTAAAGTGAAACAATATCTAAGGAGCGAACACCATTCATCCAATAAAATTAAAATATGAGTAAGCGAGATATTGTGAATGAATTACATCGCACCACATTAAAAAACTTCCCACGACGTCGAGTGATAGTAAAAGGAATTAATGATTTATGGCAAGCTGATTAGTTGAGATGAGGCCTTATGCCACTGTCAACAAAGGCTATAAATATTTATTTACAGTTGTGGATTGTTTCTCTAAGTTCGCGTGGGGGGAGGCGGTGAAATCAAAAAATGCAAAAGATGTCACCAAAGCTATGTTAAACATTTTAAAGTCTGGTCGAGGGACACCCAAGAATTTACAAACAGATAATGGAAATGAGTTCTATAATAAACAATTTCAAGAATTAATGACGCGATTTAAATTCATCATTACTCAACTTTTAGCGTTCTTAAAGCATCGATCGTGGAACGTTTTAATAGAACATTAAAAAGAACTTATGTGGCGTGAGTTTAGTTTCAATGGAAAATATACATGGATTCAAATGTATAAAACTTATTGATATTTACAACAACAGAAGCATAGAACAATAAAAATTAAACCAATTGACGTCAATGCGTCTAATGAGAAACAACTTTTATCAACGGTCTACAATCACCGAAAAGTATTTTTAAATAAGAAAAATTTACGGGAAGGGGAATTTTTACGCATAAGTAAATATAAACATGTATTCACAAAGGGGGTACATAGCGGGCTGGACCACGGAAATTTTTCGAATACGACATGTTAACACACATTCCCCACCACTTATTTACTTGAGATCTGAAGGGGACCCTAAGAAGGCGGTTTCTATGCCCAGAATAAAAAAGACTTTGTTCCCCACACTTATCTCGTCGAGAAGATTTTGAAGCGGAAGGGGGATCGTGTGCTTGTGCGCTGGCTAGGCTTTCCAAAGACAAAAGATAGCTGGGTCCATAAAAACGAAATTCTATAATTAATGCGTGACGGATAGTGGCGTGGAGGGCGATGTGCGTTGAGGGCGATGTGCGTGGAGGGCGATGGGAATATACTCTGTGTATATGCGTGTGTGGTATGCGGCTGATAGTGCGTGGCGAGCAGTGCCTTCTATATACAAACCGAAGAAAAATCTTGATAATTGTTTTTATGTGCATGTGAATGTCTATGTTTTGTTTAATTTCTCTGCTCGTTCTCAATGTGAAAAGGGCGAATGAATTTTCGGTCCAGATCAGTTCCCAAACTATCCTTACATTGGAAAACATCACGATGTCTTTCAACGCGGTCGTGATCTTCGTTTTCGCGACTATTTGGTGTGGCGTGAAGACTGCTCCGGTTAAATATGTACTAGCTAATTTAACAAACTCAACTTCATGGAATTCATCAAATGAAGTTGAGTTTTTAATGAATTTACCGAACTCGAACAAATTAATGAGGATAGAATTTAATTTTGAAATTTTGGAAGATACCGAAATTAAAAAAACATATCCTCAACTATTATTAATGATAAAAATGAGAAATTAATTGAAAGTGAAAGTGAACGTGAAAGTGAAGTGAGAGTGAGAATATGGTGCCTTCACTCTGCGAATTTCGTCAACCCCGCCTTCATCACCCTCACGAATTTTCATCGAGGACGGAGGAGCAATATCGACTTCAACGCTGGAAACAACCCTAATTAATGGGGGTAATGATGATGATGATGATGATGATGTAGCAACAACAACAATGACAAATAACCTGCACCCTCACCAATTTTGAATGAGGATAGAGAAGTTTATACAACCCCATTAGTGAGGTGATGGAACAACAACAACAACACAACAAATAACCTGCACCCTCACCAATTTTCAATGATGATGACAATGATGATGGAACAACAACAACAACAACAAATAAACCTGCACCCTCACCAATTTTATTCGAGAATGGAGAAGAACAATCGACGACGACGACGACGACGACGTTGGAACCAATTTTACCTTCTACTACCGGAAACGTATCAAATACAACTCTTGTGATGACCAGGGAAAGGCTATTACTCAATAGTTCAACATTTGAAGCAGAAACATCAACTTCAACTGTTACTTCAACTTCTACAACTACAGCGAATACTATGGCGGATGATAGTTCTTCATTTAAGAGCATGTTGGGGATACCCGATAATGATGAGGATAATGTAAGTCGCATACCAGTGAAGAGAAACACGACGCGTAGATTAAAAAATAGTACAACTATGAATAGCACAGGTATAGCCATAACTAATAAAAAATTAATAGAAAATTTTAAGCAAAAATTAATAGCCCAGGAGAAAAAAATAGGTGGTCATTTCGATTTAGGTCACAGAGGGGCTAATAGATATTTTATTATTTCATATTCAAATGGAAAGGTGGGTATTAAATGTCACTATAGATCTAGATTAGTTCACACCTCAAATACTGATAATAAAAAAATAAATAATATTCCTCCATCAACACTTAGAATAAATTGTTTTGAATTTGCTGAGGCGTTAACACAAGAAGCTCTTGTTAATGAGAGAAAGAAAGACAAGAAAATTAGGACACAGATTTCGAGCGAGGCAGATCATCAAATTGCAACAGAAAACAGGTATCAGGATATTAACGATGGTTATTTAAGTGATGAACCACAAGTGCGGGAAATTAGAAATGATGAGGCAGAGCAAATAATGCAATATATTAAAAAAGAGGAATATAGCAGATAGACTGTTAGATGATTATTTAAATAGAAAAGAAACCCAGATTTCGAACGATGAAATAAAGGTTAAAAACATTGATGAGTTCCAATCAATACTTAATGATGAAATTTCATAGGTAAAAAGTTATTTCTCTTCCAGAATATAAAATTTAGTGAAGGTTATGACTGGGAGAAAAACAAGATTCAAAATGATACAACTAATAAAAAAGGTGAGTAAACTAAATTTATTTTTATTTTCATTTTGAAATATTATACTAATTTTTTTTTCTTTCTTTTATTTTCTTCTCTTTTCTTCTCTTTTCTTCTCTTTTTATTTTTTCTATAGATAGGGGAATGATATGAATGAAAAAGTTGAGTGAACTAAATTTGTATTTATATATTTTTCATTTTTTTTTTTTTTTTTTTTTTTTTTTTTGGGTATATAGTTGAATATTTCATAATTATTTTTTATTTAATTTTGTTTACAGATAAGGCTTTGGAAAATAATCTAATCAATGAAGGGATTTTTTATGTAGACGCAGATGAAGAAGAAGAAGCAGGACGGCTATATGAAAATGAACTTATTTATATGGAAGGCGGGTTTGAAAATTATAAACAAATCTTACCTTTAAATATAGACCAAGAAGATGAAAACCCCCTCCCCCCTCCATTTGTGATGTTGATGATACAACCAAAACGAAAATGATGTAATTTTATGGAGGGAGGATTAACTAATTACACCCAAATTGTGAAATCTAATATATTAGATCCGAAAGAAGAATTTCCCACCAATAATGAAATGAATCAAGTTATTTAAAAAAATTTTTTGAAATTTATATTGCTTCTTTATTTAAAAATAAAAATATTTTTTTTTTTCTAAAATTGTTATTATTACTAACTTTTTTAAATTGATTAAGAAAATATACAATTGTTCTTAAAAATATAATGAATATAAATAAAACTAATAATTTTTATTGTTCAAAAAATTAATATTATTAAAAAATACACATTTGTTCTTAGAATTAAGTTTTTACATGTTTCACAAAGTTTTCTTAAATAAAAATGTACTTGTTTGTTTACGCCAGGAGGCCCCTGCTCACCCTCTGGCCACCGAGCATCCAAAAGCTTAAGCGTTCCCAGCTTAGCAAAGCTCGCCCGCTCTCCGCTCCTCGGTATTACCGATCGCACGCTCCGTGTTCCCGATCGTCGCTCGGTTCTAGGGACGGCTACGCCGCTCTAGTTCACGGTTCCCCGCTCTCGCGCCGGAAGAGCTGGGCTTCTCGGCCGGCAGCGGGCCCTTAGGCCAAGCTAAGTTCAGTACCGAATCGAATGCGAAAATATATGTATGCTACGGGCACTCCGCCGTTGTCACTTTTCGACCCCCGAATTTTCTGCGTTTTTTCTACTTCGTGGGATAACCTTTTATTGATCCTTTTGCGGAGGATTGAGCAGCCACCCCACTCCTAAACATGGTCCTTCGAGCCGGATAAGGATATCGTCCTGGAATCCTTTTTTCCCAGCAGCTTTGGTGGTGCCGCCGCAGAAAAGATAAGTAAAAAGTTTCCGCCCGTCTCTAATTGCCGGTCGTCAACAGTTGTCCGAAATTTAAATTTCGCTCAACCTGCGGACGATTTTTTGTCAACTCCTCGTCCGAGTTTTCCGACACCACGGCAATTAGACAACTTAAAAATCATTTCCAAAGCCAATTTTCTCCACTTCCATTTGCCTGCACTTCGTTCTGCAACGGCATAATTATCGCCGCTTTTTACTCCACTTCTTCGGCCCGTTGTACATTTCTCCGTACATACACACATACGTCCCTATATTCGGCCGTACATCAACGAATATAACGGTATTGACATACGGACATACATACGTATGTAAATCGGCGCGCATTACTCCGCGAGTTGGTTGGTCACTTACTTAGAGGGGTAATTGACATCCTCAACCTTCAGCCGAACAATATATAAAAGAATTATAATAATAAAACAAGAAAGGAAGCTAACTTCGGCACGCCGAAGTTTGTATACCCTTGCAGATTGGTTTTGATGTTTATATTATAGATTTAAATGCTGAAAACACTCAAAAAAGAGTTTCATTACATTTTACTAATACTTATTATGTTTACAGTTTGACAGTTACAGTTTTACATTCCCAGCTTTACATATTTTATACATTTACCGATCGCTTCTATGGCAGCTATAAGATATAGTTGTCCGATTTGTATGAAATTAATACCAAAATTCTAGAACAATAAAAAAAGCCTATATCTCAGAGTAAATAAAAATACGTTGAAAAACAACGAAGATATCATTTTTTTCCTATTCATTTCCTGATCGTTCCTATGGCAGCTATAAGATATAGTCGTTCGATTTTCATAAAATTTTTACCAAAATTTTGAAATAATATAAAATGTCCATATCTAAAAAATTATGCAAAAATGTTTAAAAACAGCCAAGTTATAATTTTTTTTCTAAAAATTTATCGAACATTTGTATGGCAGCTATATGATATAGTCGTCCGATCCGGCCCGTTCCGACATATATAGCAGTGAGAGTATATAGAAGACTATATGCAAAGTTTCATTCAGATAGCTTTAAAACTGAGGGACTAGTTTGCGTAGAAACAGACAGACGGACAGACAGACAGACAGACAGACAGACAGACAGACAGACAGACAGACGACAGACGGTCAGACGGACAGACGGACAGACGGACAGACGGACAGACGGACAGACGGACATGGCTAGATCGACTCGGCTGTTGATGCTGATCAAGAATATATATACTTTATAGGGTCGGAAACGTCTCCTTCACTGCGTTGCAAACTTCTGACTGAAATTGTAATACCCTGCAAGGGTATAATAAGTGAACGTGTGTTTCAAGTCGAGCGCCGCGGCAGTGAAAATTCTACAGTGAATATTTCGTGTTGCCGAATTCGGCCCCCTACCCGAGATTTTATTCTCATATGTATATTCGGTCACTGTGTGTTTCCCGCCGCCTCGATATTTTCTTGAACACAATTCCTTCAACTTCAAATAATACAGTCCACTTCTCGACGCTCTACTGTACTTATGCCAATATATACATATATTTTCGGCCTCCAATATTTTCGTACGCCCTCACAACTCCAGTCCAGTTATCGGGTTTCCACTGTACAAAATATATTTTCTGCCTCCAATACTTTTCGTACGCCCTTACAACCACAGTCCGGTTATCGGGTTTCCACTGTCCAAAATAAAGACAACTCATCCATACATATTCTGCATGCTTATCAAACTACAAGATTAAATATTCAAGTGCAAGTGTTTATTTCTCCAAATCTGCACAACCGCCCAGCAGACGTGTTGTTTTTGTCGCGGATCTTTGGGTTACGTTTTTGTTCTCTCTCATGAGCCTCACTTATGCACTGCTTGCCGACGGTATAGCCCAGTGAGTTTTTCCCAAGTCAAAGCCAAGGTTTATTTTTAATTCCGCCTTTCCGGCTCCGTATTAATTACGTGCAAATACTTAAATAATTCACATTAATTATTTCCGACATTAATAATTAATTAATAATTTTTGTTATCACGGATTATAATTAATAAATTAATTTTCCAATATAGACATCTCTGCTTCCTACTCCACCACGATCACGGACAGTACGGTCTACGTTCTGGTTCCCGACTCTGCTTTCCACTTCGAATCAGGCATCCTTCGCTCAGGTCAGTCGACAACCGCTGATCCGCCGAGTCCCAAATTGAGTTTGTCTACGGGAAACAACAAAAAGCCACTGCCAACCCAAGGGCAAAAAGCGACAAGTCCGTCGATTCTGGTCCCGTTCCTTCGCCAAGACTCACTCAGTCGGTTTCCAAAATGGCTCAAAATGCCCTAGACATCGCCCTGCGAAAGTTCATTTCGACGACAGCCCGTGTTAGCCAATTCGAAGCTAACATTCACATTCCGAGCGCTCCTGACACGGAGAGATTTTCCCCTGCCATGTGCAGAGTCCATCGGGACCAAATCCGTGCCCTGTGGGACAAGGTGGAGAAAAGCTATGAAAGCTGCTCCGATCTTCTTTCCGTGTCCTCCGACAGTACAGCCACTGCCACTGAGCTTGAATCCAAGTACAGTGAGTGCTACTCCGTATATTCGAGATGTCTTGTACAGCTGCAGGAAATTATCGACAAGGCCGCCTCCCAGTCCATTCAGGCTTCCGCCCCTGCGCCCACACCCCCGTCCATGGGTTGTCGATTGCCACCAGTGGACACCGAGGTCTTCACAGGCGATTATCTTCGGTGGCCCACCTTCCGGGACCTCTTCACGGCGGTTTACATTAATAATTCCCGACTTACGCCTGTGGAGAGGTTCCACCTACTTTCGAAGACAAGCGGCGATGCTCATGCCATCGTTTCAAAGGCCCCTCTGACCAACGAGGGTTTCGTCTCAGCATGGAGCAGCCTTTCCGACCGCTTCGAAAATAAGCGCTTGTTAGTCAACAGTCAGTTAAAGATTCTTTTTAACATCCAGGCTGTTCCTCAAGAATCCGGAGTCGCTCTAAAAGAGCTCCAAGGCACAATTCAAAGCTGTTTGACCGCGTTACAAATGTCCTCCATTGAAGTCGAGGCGTGGGACTGCCTTCTTGTGTATATGGTCTCCTCGAAGCTTCCCATGATTACGCTTTCCTTGTGGGAGCAATCAATTCACAATAAGGCCGAAATTCCAACCTGGCGTGAGTTGGACGCGTTTCTGACCGAGCGCCATCGCACTTTGGAGGCCATCGACGACGTCAGGCCTAGCGGCTCTGGGCATTTTCCGCCAAGGTCAGCAAATTCCAATCCCCCGGTGCGCAGGCTCAATTCATACGAAGCTAGGGTGGCTCCAACACCGAGAAGGTGTAATCTATGTTCCAGAGAAGACCACCCTATCCGTATATGTCCGCTTTTCCTAGACATGAATGTCAATGAGCGGACAGACTTCATCCGAAGAAAGCAACTCTGCTTGAATTGTTTTTCGCGAGGGCACCAGCAACGGGACTGTACTAGTGCCCATTCCTGCTTTACGTGTCACAGCCGGCATCATACTCTGCTTCACCGCGACAACCCTGCGGCTAGTCCTCGACCTGCACCCATCCAAAGGGTTTCCTCGTTCTCCACCCGAGTGACCACTTCTGCCGATTCCTCCAATTACTGGGTCCCGTACGACGACAGCAAGAGCAGGCGTTCCCGAGGTATTTTATCCTACCAATGCCGAGTCTGCCAAGGGAACCATCCGCTCCGGAAGTGCCAGCAGTTCCTCAAACTCTGCGCTGAGAAGAGGCTCCGAGCGGTTCTCGACCACCGCTATTGTTCCAACTGTTTGGCCCACGAACATTCCGAGGGAACCTGCCGCAGCGGTGACCGATGCAAGACGTGCAATCAGCACCACCACACTCTCCTGCATCCGCATGACCGTCCAGAGCATCCACTCCGCTCGCAGCATCGGTCACCCCCATACTTCTAGTTCGCATTTACTTGACCATCACTCATCTCCATGTCATCTTCTTTCATCCAGATCACATACGAGGGCTTCATTTCCACACACCGCGATCGCTCTGGAAGGCAGACGTACTCGAGGTTCTTAGTCCTACCATTGCCGAGTCTGCCAACGTTCATCCGCTACGGAAAGTTCGACGTCTTCTAGCGCACAGTGATGCGTCCTGGTCACGGCCTTCGACGCCTCCGCCTTGTTCAGCAAGCTCCTTGCGACAAGCTCCCGCCTCTCCATGGCAATCATCCGCCTCTCCTTGGCACTCATCCGTCCATCATCGCTCCTCGTCGCTCCAGCATCAACGATCTACGCGGCGCTCTGACGCCCCTCCATGCCATCGTCCTGTACGGGTTTATTGCAACCCGAGTGATTGCAAGGGGGGGGGGGGGGAATGTTTACGCCAGGAGGCCCCTGCTCCCCCTCTGGCCACCGAGCGTCCAAAAGCTTAAGCGTTCCCAGCTTAGCAAAGCTCGCCCGCTCTCCGCTCCTCGGTATTACCGATCGCACGCTCCGTGTTCCCGATCGTCGCTCGCTTCTAGGGACGGCTACGCCGCTCTAGTTCACGGTTCTCCCGCTCTCGCGCCGTTAAGCTGGGCTTCTCGGCCGGCAGCGGGCCCTTAGGCCAAGCTAAGTTCAGTACCGAATCGAATGCGAAAATATATGTATGCTACGGGCACTCCGCCGTTGTCACTTTTCGACCCCCGAATTTTCTGCGTTTTTTCTACTTCGTGGGATAACCTTTTATTGATCCTTTTGCGGAGGATTGAGCAGCCACCCCACTCCTAAACTCCTATGATATAATATCTAAATACTTTTTATTTAAAATCATCAGATTTTCTTATTATAAATAGGTCTTGTTCTAATTCCTTGACTTCCAATTCAAATTGGTCTTCCTCTCTTTTTTGTAAATATTCTTCTAATTTTTTTTGTTCTAAATTACTCCTATTTGTACAATTTTCAATTTTTTTTATTTCTCATTCCATTCGAAAATACTTACATCTAATTCAGCTATTTTACATTCTAAATCTTTTTCTTCTATTTTATAATGCCCATATGCCATAGTACCCATTTTATTAGAATCTATAATTCTTTTATCATCTTTACTATTAAGTATAATTTTATTACACCTAATAGTAGATACTACATGATTTGATGATCGAATCATTGCCATTGACCCTATCACAGACTCCTCAGAAAGCAAACACTTTTTATAATCATGAAAGTCTATTTTCTCTATCGCGCTTCGTTTGACACCTTTTGATTTTTTTATTGTTTTTTCAGCGCTACCATCACCATCACTAAATTTATATGAATACATTTTCGAGCGTAAACCAACAAACTCGAGCATGGGTTTCCCATTGAGTTCATCTTTGAAAAACCCTATCTTTTTTATTGGTTTTAGGAAAATTATACGTTTCTGCAATTTTATCTGGAAATTCAGATGTATCAAAATATGACTCTATATCATTTCTAATATCATTATAGAAGTCATCAGTTTTGATGGTATATATAAATGAATCTGTATCCATATAATTCAATTGTATGTTTTCATTAAATTTTGGTTTCATATAATTATAATGAAAATCATACATCTTCCATTTTGAAATTTCTAAAATTGAAAAACCTAAATATAATGGTTTATTATATAAAACATTTAATTTGTTCATTTGAAATGCATAAAAATGATCCGAAAATTTTTTCAGACTATGGAAGTTAGATTTGGAAATCAGTGAACGGGCGCAATCTCTTTTACGACCAGGAGAATCATTTGGAGTTGCACTTTCCCATTCTGAAATGAATTTAATATTAACGCGTTTATCAACGTTCTCCATGGTCTTTCCAAATATCGCATTGTTTGATAATTTATAAAAATCTTTATCAAATGGAGTTTTAGCATTTGTACGATGAAAATTATTAAGATCAATATATTTCTTCAACCACGGTTTTTGGAAGAAGCGAAGATCTCTATGAATTTTTTTTAATTGTAACCCACATTCTAAGCACTGTTTCAAATTTCTATAGTGGATTATATATTTATTTGTATCTTTAAGATCTGCAAATAATTTTTTTACTTTAGATGATGGTGTTGGTAGCTGATTACTACAACAAAATGGTAAGTCATTATGAGTCTCATGCAAGCTAAACGGATAATCTAAATCTACCTCGAGCATGTAGCCATATTCAGAATCATCTGGGTGCTCTAATATATTTATATTATCAAGGGTTTCCCTTGATACCCATTCAAATCCTCCATATGGCAAAGGTTGGGACATGGCCCATCCATACAAATTGTTGGCATCAATATATGATAAATATTGGGATTCTTTTTATCGTCATAAGAATCCAAATATTTATGATTAGCTTTTGAATATCGATTTACGCATTGCACGAGACCACCACGAATGCCCGATTGTAGAAATTTTAATTGATCTATATCTGTTAACAGTTCTAGCTCAATTTCGGTATATTTCAGCATGGCCTCCCATGATAAACCAGGTAAGGTGTAAAAATGCGCAGGGTCTAATGAACGAATTTTCATGCAGATATTTCGAAAGTTTTCAAAAACATCTGTCATTAACAAGACATCTGTTTTCAAATACAATTCCAAATAATCTTTTAAATTTTGACATGAAAATGTATCCCAAACCCTCTGTGCATGAGTGTAATTTTCTTCCGAACAATTAGTTTCTGTTAGGGAGCTATAGAATGCTTCTCGGGGAGGTAAAGAAGTTTCTGATAGCCTCTCAACTGAATCTAAATATTCATAAGGAAATACACCCTTACGCCTCATCAAAGAAAATTCTTCCTGATTTTCAAAGAAGGTTTTCGTTGTTACTAATTGATCATCATCTAGGTTTGATGCAAGTGTGTCTAAGGCGGACGACATGAAGCGGAAAGAATCTGTTCAGTCGCTGCAATATATATATAATTCATAATCATAACATTACATAATCTGTAATTCGTCAGTCACAGCACTCTCATATGCAGCCAAAATAAAGTATAGATTACCAGGTCAAGCGCATATGTAGATTCTGCTGACGACGATGAAATGGAATGGAGCAATAGCCTCATTCTGCATATACCATTACAACCTACATTATTCTTGCACATCAACATTTGTAACCAGAAGCATATTCGTTTCCGCATGCACTAGCAACCTACATTATTCTTTATCATTAATATTCGTAAATGCAAGCACATTTGTTAGCTATAAATATCGTTAAGTTTGAATCAATAAATCAGTAATCATCTGCAATTCAAAGAGATCTTTACTCCTCCAACTGCAGTCCACCTAGTTCAAGTGCTGGGTGCGACACAAACAAGGCAATTAGTTTATGTGCTATTTTGCCAGGCATCGAAGCCTACTCACACTAACAAACACTCATACAAACATTTTGGTGACCCCGACAGTTCACGTCCTGCCGACATTTCACGTCCTGACGTCCTGCCGACAATTCACGTCCTGACGACAATTCACGTCCTGACGACAATTCACGTCCTGACGACAATTCACATCCTAACGATCAAATCCTAAGGACAATTCAGGTCCTGACGATCAAGTCCTAAGGAAAATTCAAGTCCCACGAGTCAAGTTCCCCAACTCTAGGAACAATCCTGGGCATCCTTTGAATCCTTCCACTAGAACTCAGAGTCTAGTGTGTTCTCCAAGTCAATTGAACAAGTGCTAATTTTTTAGACCACAAACGGTTGCGAAACGGAGCGTATCCAGCTTAAAAGCGAATAAAACACTCCCAACGGGTCAAGAATATAGCACTTTTCAACATGACTAGCATGGAGGAGCGAGCAGCCACAGAGGCGTTAGACTTGCAGGAAGAGATCAGTCAAGAGATCTCAAAACTGATCCGCAATTTCAAGAAAGATTCTGCGGAGAGGAAACAAAACCCAACATACTTTCAATCTAAGTTGGCCGCAATCGATGAAGCGTGGAATCGATTTGCGGAAAATGACCGTAATGTTCTGGAGAAATATAGAACCTCGGAATATCTAAATTTTTACAAAGACTGTCGTGACTCATGCGACAAGTATCGAAGCGCCATAACTGACGCAATGGCTCAAACTACGAGCCATGCCCAAGGAAACGCAGACGCTGCAAGCATACAGCAGCCTGTGGGCAAACTCATGTCGGCATGTCGCCGACAAAGAGCCATATCAGACTCTATCCATCGGGCTCTGAAAGAATTTTCAGAGACTGGAAAAACCATTACAAGTGATTTGATAAAATCACTATGGTCACAAGTTCAGGAGATCCACTTCGCTGTTCATGAAGAACACGAAGACCCGGTCAGGGGAGGATACGACATGCAGTCATTTCTCCGACTGGAAAGGGATATCCAAAAGGTGTTAGGGGCAAAAACTAATGCATCGAGCAATGAAGATGTACACTTGCCCAGAGTTAGCATCCCCAAATTCGATGGGGATCTACTCAAATGGACGCAGTTTTTTGATTTATTCAAATGCATGGTCCATGACACCAACATGCCGACAGTACGGAAAATGTGGTATCTAAAAACCACCGTAACTGGAGAGGCAGAGAGATTGATAAGACACATCGATCTAAAAGAAGAAAATTACGCAAGCGCATGGGGCATATTGGTTGATGAATACAACAATCCCCGACACGTAGCCGACACGATTCTTAATCGGCTCTTGCAACACCACACAAATAGTGACGATCCGAAATCACTGAAAGAGTTGTATATAACAACTATCGAGTCCCTGGCATCATTAAGGGGACTAGGAATCGATGTATCCAGCTGGGATACAATATTGATTGCTATCATCAAGCAAAAATTGGATATTACTAATAGAGCCTTGTACGAACAGTCGTTGGATGGTTCTCGACAACTGCAAGGTCTCGACACAATACTTAACTTCCTCGACCAGAGAATTCGCGTACTGGGAACAGGAAAAAGAAGTCAACAAGCAAAAAGGGATCAGAAGGGGCCAACATGCACTTCTGCCAGCGCTGGAAAATTACCAAGCTGCCCATTTTGCAAACGGAATCATTGGCTATACAAATGTGATGACTTCCGTAATAAACCAATACCCGAACGACTCAATTGGGTACAAAAACAACGAATGTGTGTCAACTGCTTCAGCAGCGACCACAAGGCAAAAGAATGCCGAGGCCGTTTGTGTTTTAAATGCGATAAAAAACACCATACACTGCTGCATCTTGAAACGTCATCAGGTGCAGCAACTGAACCACAATCACCTTCTGTAGGGGCAGCAAGTAACAAGAGTTACAATCTGCTGGCCACAGTCAAGGTATCAGTAAAAGCAAGCAATGGTCAGGTGGCCACTTTCAGAGCTCTGCTTGATTCAGGATCACAAATAAACTTGATCTCTGAACGAATGGCTTCAAAGCTATCATTAAGGCTCCACGGTACTTCATTACGTATCGAAGGTATTGGAGGCAATCCTAAGACTAGTCGAGCTAGAGTAAATGTGCAAATGAAATCAATGCATAACGACTTTACTCAGCAAGTCGAGGCTTTCGTGTTACCACACATTATAGCGGATCAACCGGCTCATCAGCTAGATCCAACAAATCTACGACTTCCTCAAAACATCGCTCTGGCAGATGCAAACTTTGATAAGCCAGGAAAAATTGACATGCTTATCGGAGCTGAGCACTACTATTCGTTACTGCTGCCAAACCAGATGATGTTAAAACCAGGCGGCCCGGTCCTACAGAATACTAAACTTGGTTGGATTGTCGCCGGGAAAGTATCTGCAGAAAACAACCAAGCAGCAATTTGCGCGCCTGTAACCACAGAGGACCAAATCGACACGCTTTTGGAACGTTTCTGGACTTTGGAGAACCTAGAAACGGAAGAGAAACCAAAATCACCGATAGAAGCTCATTGCGAAAGACACTTCCTAGGAAATCTCCAATTCGCAGCAGATGGAAGGTTCATAGTAAAGCTGCCCTTTTCGGAGCAATCATCAACCCTGGGGGCATCGCAGAAAACTGCAACTAACAGGTTTCTGGCACTAGAGCGCAGAACATCACCTGAAGTCTGGAAGGGTTACGTAGAGTTTATGGACGAGTATGAAAGCCTTGGACACATGAAAGAAGTGCCTCCCACAAGAATACCTACGGATCACTACTTTATTCCGCACCACTGTGTGCTAAAACCCGAAAGCAGCACTACAAAACTACGGGTAGTGTTCGATGCTTCCTGCAAGACCACCAGCAACAAGTCGTTAAACGATATTTTGTATGCTGGACCCACCGTACAGAGCGAACTGTTTGCAATTTTACTACGGTTCCGCACTCACAAGTACGTGTTCACAGCCGATATAGAGAAAATGTATCGCCAGGTATGGATACATCCTGATAATCAATTTTATCAATTAATCGTCTGGCGAAAGAATCCATCAGACGAACTCAAGTATTATCGACTTAAAACCGTAACATACGGTACAACATCAGCTCCATTCCTAGCTACAAAATGCTTGGATTACTTGGCTGAGAAAACCAAAAAGAATTTACCGCTTGGAGCAGCCGTGCTCAAGCATGATTTTTATGTTGACGACTGTCTCACAGGAGCAAATAGCATCCCAGAAGCAGTTCAGATTCAACAAGAGCTAAACAAAATACTGCTACCAGCCGGATTCAAGCTCCGAAAGTGGTGCTCCGCTTCGAGGAAGAACTCAGAGTCTAGTGTGTTCTCCAAGTCAATTGAACAAGTGCTAATTTTTTAGACCACAAACGGTTGCGAAACGGAGCGTATCCAGCTTAAAAGCGAATAAAACACTCCCAACGGGTCAAGAATATAGCACTTTTCAACATGACTAGCATGGAGGAGCGAGCAGCCACAGAGGCGTTAGACTTGCAGGAAGAGATCAGTCAAGAGATCTCAAAACTGATCCGCAATTTCAAGAAAGATTCTGCGGAGAGGAAACAAAACCCAACATACTTTCAATCTAAGTTGGCCGCAATCGATGAAGCGTGGAATCGATTTGCGGAAAATGACCGTAATGTTCTGGAGAAATATAGAACCTCGGAATATCTAAATTTTTACAAAGACTGTCGTGACTCATGCGACAAGTATCGAAGCGCCATAACTGACGCAATGGCTCAAACTACGAGCCATGCCCAAGGAAACGCAGACGCTGCAAGCATACAGCAGCCTGTGGGCAAACTCATGTCGGCATGTCGCCGACAAAGAGCCATATCAGACTCTATCCATCGGGCTCTGAAAGAATTTTCAGAGACTGGAAAAACCATTACAAGTGATTTGATAAAATCACTATGGTCACAAGTTCAGGAGATCCACTTCGCTGTTCATGAAGAACACGAAGACCCGGTCAGGGGAGGATACGACATGCAGTCATTTCTCCGACTGGAAAGGGATATCCAAAAGGTGTTAGGGGCAAAAACTAATGCATCGAGCAATGAAGATGTACACTTGCCCAGAGTTAGCATCCCCAAATTCGATGGGGATCTACTCAAATGGACGCAGTTTTTTGATTTATTCAAATGCATGGTCCATGACACCAACATGCCGACAGTACGGAAAATGTGGTATCTAAAAACCACCGTAACTGGAGAGGCAGAGAGATTGATAAGACACATCGATCTAAAAGAAGAAAATTACGCAAGCGCATGGGGCATATTGGTTGATGAATACAACAATCCCCGACACGTAGCCGACACGATTCTTAATCGGCTCTTGCAACACCACACAAATAGTGACGATCCGAAATCACTGAAAGAGTTGTATATAACAACTATCGAGTCCCTGGCATCATTAAGGGGACTAGGAATCGATGTATCCAGCTGGGATACAATATTGATTGCTATCATCAAGCAAAAATTGGATATTACTAATAGAGCCTTGTACGAACAGTCGTTGGATGGTTCTCGACAACTGCAAGGTCTCGACACAATACTTAACTTCCTCGACCAGAGAATTCGCGTACTGGGAACAGGAAAAAGAAGTCAACAAGCAAAAAGGGATCAGAAGGGGCCAACATGCACTTCTGCCAGCGCTGGAAAATTACCAAGCTGCCCATTTTGCAAACGGAATCATTGGCTATACAAATGTGATGACTTCCGTAATAAACCAATACCCGAACGACTCAATTGGGTACAAAAACAACGAATGTGTGTCAACTGCTTCAGCAGCGACCACAAGGCAAAAGAATGCCGAGGCCGTTTGTGTTTTAAATGCGATAAAAAACACCATACACTGCTGCATCTTGAAACGTCATCAGGTGCAGCAACTGAACCACAATCACCTTCTGTAGGGGCAGCAAGTAACAAGAGTTACAATCTGCTGGCCACAGTCAAGGTATCAGTAAAAGCAAGCAATGGTCAGGTGGCCACTTTCAGAGCTCTGCTTGATTCAGGATCACAAATAAACTTGATCTCTGAACGAATGGCTTCAAAGCTATCATTAAGGCTCCACGGTACTTCATTACGTATCGAAGGTATTGGAGGCAATCCTAAGACTAGTCGAGCTAGAGTAAATGTGCAAATGAAATCAATGCATAACGACTTTACTCAGCAAGTCGAGGCTTTCGTGTTACCACACATTATAGCCGATCAACCGGCTCATCAGCTAGATCCAACAAATCTACGACTTCCTCAAAACATCGCTCTGGCAGATGCAAACTTTGATAAGCCAGGAAAAATTGACATGCTTATCGGAGCTGAGCACTACTATTCGTTACTGCTGCCAAACCAGATGATGTTAAAACCAGGCGGCCCGGTCCTACAGAATACTAAACTTGGTTGGATTGTCGCCGGGAAAGTATCTGCAGAAAACAACCAAGCAGCAATTTGCGCGCCTGTAACCACAGAGGACCAAATCGACACGCTTTTGGAACGTTTCTGGACTTTGGAGAACCTAGAAACGGAAGAGAAACCAAAATCACCGATAGAAGCTCATTGCGAAAGACACTTCCTAGGAAATCTCCAATTCGCAGCAGATGGAAGGTTCATAGTAAAGCTGCCCTTTTCGGAGCAATCATCAACCCTGGGGGCATCGCAGAAAACTGCAACTAACAGGTTTCTGGCACTAGAGCGCAGAACATCACCTGAAGTCTGGAAGGGTTACGTAGAGTTTATGGACGAGTATGAAAGCCTTGGACACATGAAAGAAGTGCCTCCCACAAGAATACCTACGGATCACTACTTTATTCCGCACCACTGTGTGCTAAAACCCGAAAGCAGCACTACAAAACTACGGGTAGTGTTCGATGCTTCCTGCAAGACCACCAGCAACAAGTCGTTAAATGATATTTTGTATGCTGGACCCACCGTACAGAGCGAACTGTTTGCAATTTTACTACGGTTCCGCACTCACAAGTACGTGTTCACAGCCGATATAGAGAAAATGTATCGCCAGGTATGGATACATCCTGATAATCAATTTTATCAATTAATCGTCTGGCGAAAGAATCCATCAGACGAACTCAAGTATTATCGACTTAAAACCGTAACATACGGTACAACATCAGCTCCATTCCTAGCTACAAAATGCTTGGATTACTTGGCTGAGAAAACCAAAAAGAATTTACCGCTTGGAGCAGCCGTGCTCAAGCATGATTTTTATGTTGACGACTGTCTCACAGGAGCAAATAGCATCCCAGAAGCAGTTCAGATTCAACAAGAGCTAAACAAAATACTGCTACCAGCCGGATTCAAGCTCCGAAAGTGGTGCTCCAACAATGACGAAGTTCTTGCACAAATTCCAAAGGAAGACGTAGTCAGCCACGTCAAATTAGACGAAACCCTTCAACACTACAGTGTGAAAACATTGGGTTTAATCTGGGTACCAAATAAGGATCAGCTATGTGGGCGATCCCAAAAAAGTGAAGCGTCAACCATCACCAAACGAGTGGTGAGCTCGGAGGCATCACAAATTTTCGATCCACTAGGACTATTCGCTCCTGTTGTGGTAAAGGCTAAGATATTCATGCAAAGCCTGTGGGAGCTGAAGATGGGCTGGGACGACGAGCTTCCTCAACTTCTGCAAACTGAGTGGAAAAATTATCGTGCTGATCTACAAGCATTGAACAATTTGCAAATTCCACGGCACATCTTTGACGGAAAGGTGCCCATTAATCAGGAAATTCACACGTTTGTCGATGCATCAGAGCGGGCATACGGAGCAGCAATCTATGTCCGAGCCACATATAAGAACAATCAAGTGTCTGTTCGGCTACTGTGCTCAAAGTCAAGAGTAGCGCCGACAGCAAAAGAGACGCTGCCTCGCCTGGAACTATGCGCCGCAGTCTTGGGAGCAGAGCTAACCCACAGGGTGAGGAAGGATTTACGTATACCAAACGATAAGGTACCTGGATACTTATGGTCAGATTCGACTGTGGTGCTGTCCTGGATAAATGCATCAGCATCATCATATCACACGTTTGTGGCAAATCGAATCGCAAAAATCCAAGCTGTTTCAGACCAATCTCAGTGGCGTCACGTGTCATCAGCTAACAATCCAGCAGATGTACTATCAAGAGGAATTGCCGCCAGCAGGTTAGCAGAACACAATCTATGGCTATATGGACCTCTATTTCTACATGGCTCTCGCGACAAGTGGGCTCAGGTACCAACTACCACCCCCAGCGATCTAGAACGCAGGCTCAATCACATAAGCTTGCCCACATGTCAAAATGAAATTGGCAGTGTACTCTACAAGTGCAACCACAGCAACTCCTTCAATAAGCTACAACGTATTGTAGCATATATGATGCGGTTCTGTAGCAAGAAAAACAGATCACCCACAACTACATTGTGTGTCGGTGAGTTAACCAATGCAAGGACCATCATCCTGCGAACTATCCAGCAAATTGATTTTAGTGCTGAATACAAACAACTCCGAATCCACAAAACATTGGACAAAAAGAGCTCGATTGTCTCCCTATGTCCTATAATCGGAAACGACGGACTGATCAGAGTCGGAGGTAGATTAGAAGAATCTAGCCTTCCATATAACGCGAAGCATCAAATTTTGCTTCCATACAACGATCCACTTGTGAAAATGCTACTGCGAGAGATGCATGAAGAGAACATGCATTGCGGGGCTCAAGCTCTAAGAGCCATTGCCAGACAACAATATTGGATTCTCAATGATAAAACAATGGCAAGAAGCATAATTCACAGCTGTGTCAGATGTACAAAGGCACGGCCCAAGTTGATGCAACAAATCATGGGCAACCTACCAGCTGACCGAGTAACACAAGCTCGGCCATTCTTTAACTCTGGTGTTGACTACTGTGGACCGATTTGGATTCATCACAAGCTACGTGGAAAAGACCTGATAAGGCATACATTGCAGTCTTCTGCTGTTTTGCAACAAAGGCAGTTCATCTGGAGTTAGTAAGTGACTTGACAACAGATGCATTTTTAGCTGCTCTTCGACGATTTTTGGGTCGACGCGGAAAATGTCAGACTATTCACTGTGACAACGCAACAAACTTTGTCGGTGCCAACAATCAATTGAAGGCCTTAGAGGAAGCAATATTCACCGACAAGGCTCAAGAACAGATTATAAACCATTGCAATAAAAAGCAAGTGGAGTTTAAGTTCATACCGCCCCGAGCACCATCGTTTGGCGGACTCTGGGAAGCTGCGGTGAAATCTGCAAAGCGGCTGCTAATATCAATCACAGCCACAGCTTCATTAACATTTGAGGAACTTAATACCGTAATCGTGGAAGTCGAAGCAATCCTCAATTCCCGACCACTGACACCAATGTCATCTGATCCAACAGATACATCAGCTCTGACTCCTGGCCATTTTTTGATTGGTGAACCGTTAACCGCCGCTCCCGATGCAAATCTAGCCTCACCAGGGAAAACGTTGGTGAAAAGATGGGAATTAGTGTCCAGATTAAAACAAATGTTCTGGGACCAATGGTCTATGGAGTATCTACAAGAGCTTCAAATGCGCAACAAGTGGAAAACCGCATCACAAAACGTGAAAGAGGGACTACTTGTGCTAGTCAAGGAAGACAACGTGCCTGTGATGAGTTGGCCAATGGGACGAATAGTGAAGACATATCCCGGTAAGGACGACCATGTCCGAGTAGTAGATGTAAAGACTGCATCTGGGATCTTCAAACGGTCAGTAACTCGTCTCGCGCCACTGTTAAAAGAAGAAACAGCCGTTAAACGTCCGCACAGTTCCATCGAAGATACAACGGCAAAGGATGAAATGCCTACACAGAGGAGGAAGATATCACCTTCGATCCTTCCAACCCTGCTGGCAATGTTACTCATTCTGCCACTAGCGTTGGGACAACAAACAAAGGTCACGCATTTCACAAATCAGCCAGGACTGTTCTATGAAAGAATCGGGACCTCTAGAATGGCAATTTCAGACTGGACCATCATTGTATATTACGACTTGCAACCATATTGGAGTGACATGAGAGTATTGGCTGCCGGGATAGCTGAACTCAAGCACAAGTGTTCAGAATTACAAAACGTCAATGCATGTAACTCTATATATGCACACTTTCAACATGTACATGCCGAATTACAAGCCGGAAATGAGCTTATTAACCACCCACGGCAGCGAAGATCACCGCTAGATATAGTCGGTAATGTGGCGAACTCATTATTTGGCGTGCTGGATTCCAAATATGCTGAAGATATGTCCAAGGTCATAAACGATGTCAAATCAAACGAGGACGTACTAATGATGCTATTGAAGAACCAAACATCAATCTTGGATTCCACTATAAATGTGGTAAGGAAAAGCAATTCAGCTACCAACGACCGCATACGAAACATAGAACGACAAATAGATGCTCTCACCAGAGAACGAGGAAAATATCAAGGCAACTATCTGCAACAAGCATTCATGATCCTGACAGCCCAGCTCACTCTACTGGCAAATGGAATGCAGCGAATGCAAAATGAGATAACCAACGTTCTTAAAGACATTCGCCACCGAACAATTAGCCCCATGCTAGTTTCTCCCCAACAATTAAGGGATCAACTTGATCAGATTAGGGAGCACATCCCACCGGATCAACAGCTGCCAGTCTCTTCAAATGACGTAATACAACTCTATCGAATCATGCATGCCGAGGGAACAACAACCACTGACCATGTTATCTTCAAAATAACGCTGCCATTAGTATCCACAGCGCAGCAAGAAGTTTTCAGCGTCATCCCCATCCCTGCATGGAAGGCAGGAAGTTGGCATGAATTCAAGCTCAAAACAAGGATCATAACTGTCAATGCCCATAGAGATCAATTCATGGGACTAACTACTGACGAGTTTGATCAATGTCTACAATTGCCAAAGGATGAACACATATGCGTCAATCATCAAGCTACGTTTAGCGTAGATAATCGATGTGAATTTCAGTTGTTCAATAACAAGACTGAAACGGAATGTGAGACTGCTAAATCGAAGTCCGATTTAATATGGTCAGCAACACATCAACGAAACAGATGGATGTTTGCAACCCACAGTCCGATCGAACTGCAGGCTGTATGCAAGGGAGTTCCCTCCACAGTACAAATGGAAGGAACAGGCTTACTATCACTCGCCGCAGGTTGCACGGCACGCAACTCAAAAATCAGTGTTAGTACATTTAGCACAAGCCGCAGCGAGACAAAAGCAGCATATGTTCGTTTTGGCAACATCACCAAGATAAACATAGAAGAGACACCGAAACCAGGCGTAGAATCGACGACCAAGACAGCCGACGCCGAATTACGCGAATTAGATGCCCTACAACAACAACTGGCCAAACTAAAAGATGCGAAGTACGAAAATCAAGTCAGCGTTGTACACCATCATCAAGTAGCCGCCTATGTGGCACTATCAATATCAATACTACTGATCGTGACCCTGAGTCTACGATATCGACGAGGCAATTGGAGAACACCACAATGCGGCCCCAATCCCCGGACAACAAGTGACCAGCCAGCACCCGAACCTACCCCACGGAGTTTTTCGTTCGACATTACTGAAGGTTGAACACCCGTTCAACGGCCGGGAGAATGTTCAGTCGCTGCAATATATATATAATTCATAATCATAACATTACATAATCTGTAATTCGTCAGTCACAGCACTCTCATATGCAGCCAAAATAAAGTATAGATTACCAGGTCAAGCGCATATGTAGATTCTGCTGACGACGATGAAATGGAATGGAGCAATAGCCTCATTCTGCATATACCATTACAACCTACATTATTCTTGCACATCAACATTTGTAACCAGAAGCATATTCGTTTCCGCATGCACTAGCAACCTACATTATTCTTTATCATTAATATTCGTAAATGCAAGCACATTTGTTAGCTATAAATATCGTTAAGTTTGAATCAATAAATCAGTAATCATCTGCAATTCAAAGAGATCTTTACTCCTCCAACTGCAGTCCACCTAGTTCAAGTGCTGGGTGCGACACAAACAAGGCAATTAGTTTATGTGCTATTTTGCCAGGCATCGAAGCCTACTCACACTAACAAACACTCACACAAACAGAATCAAGGAAGCGAATCTGAAAACTTCCCCCATCATCAGTAGTTATAGTTTTTGAGAGGGAAATATAGTGCTCCTTATTTGATGGAATAACACTCATTTCTCCAGGTATGAGAGCCAATTCTTTCACGAATAAATGACAATCATACCTGGAGAAATTATGGAAAAAAACTGGGATGAAATCTGGGACTTGATATTTTAAATTGCATGCATTATGTGCAGCACCTCTGAATTTACCAGTAAAATGGCAATCTAATAAAAGGGGACTATGGCAGATATGGCATTTATCAGTTTTTTGGAATTCTTCTTCCTCATCCACAGACATTTGGATGGGAACTTCTTTTGAAATATAATTTGAATAAATAAATTTTAAATTTGAAATAAGTGAATTTACGAAATTTTGCCCTGCTTCTAAGGTCGTTTCAATTACAATCTTACTTAGACTATCATCATACGCACACTTAATATAATATGCATATGCTATAGGCACATGTGTATTTATTTTAAATAGTTTTTGACTAATAGCCTTCTCATCAGGCTGCAGTATAGCTTCAAAGTCAGCATATACTGAAAATGGTACCTTAACCTCCTTATGAACATTCGTGTAGCGGAGGGTGGCGTTCTTCGGATTGGGTAGTCTGGAAACTATTTTGCTACACACTTCAGAATGACGTTTGGCGGCTTCCTTAGTTAAGGAATAATTCAGGCATCTATTGCAGAACCACTGCTTTTTTTCCCTTTTCCCGTCTGAGAGGCAACCAAACTAAAACAATGAATAATAAAAAAGAAGCTATTAGCTAAAATCCCCCTAACGTTTAACTATATATAAGGTGAATAGAAAATTTAAAAAAAGGCGAACAGAAAAATAAAAAAAAAAATAATAATAATAAAAAATAAAATAAAACTAAAAATAAAATAATAAAATAATAAAAATAAAAAAAAATAAAAATATATATATATATTTATAATAAAATAATAAAAATAGGAAAATAATAAAAATAATAAATAAGACTCACCCTGAAAGATTTCTTATCCATGTGTAGTGCGCTTTATTTCCCTCCTCCAAAAGCAGCATATTTATGTGGCGGGGTTTCACCTCAGGTGGGTAAAAAATGGGGCCATAAATTAATCCATCATCATATCCAAAAACAGATACGCTCAGCTCCAGGTTTTTTTTCATAAAATCCGTGATATGTCGGGGGTTGAGAGGGAACTCCAATCCACTGAAATCCAATTGGTATCCGTTTTGGAGGGTGATAACATCATCTTCAATGTTAACCCTATACCCGCTGCATCTACTCCGTTTGGTTGATTTGTTCATGATTGCCGCAATTATCGTCCACTTGAAACAAAACTCATCATTCAAGTTTCTTACATTCACAATGGATGCTTTATGTTCCAGTGCCTCAGGTAGCTGGATAAATGACGATCCTCTTATTGGTGAATATTGGTTCACGTTCATCTCAAGCCGAGCGATGTGGACCAATGTCCATCCACTATCCCTCTCTTGGAACTCATCCATTTTCCCAATTATTTTCTCGGTGTGGTCCTCATATTCATTGTTAATGTCTGAGTGCATGGAGAGAATTGTCATTTTCGATTGAAATGACTTCATCTCCATACACTCCTCTTCATCTTTTAATAGCTTATACAAACCGAAAAGTTCAAAATTAACTTTTACGGATGCATAGCTTTCCAAAATTGTTGCTAGATGAGGCAGAAATGCGTCTCCTGCCTCTCGTAGAAATGATGCCGGGAATATCACTCCTGCCTGCGTATTCTCGAACAGGTAGTGAAGGATCCTCCCTCGAAATCCATCTGCTACTTTTTTGACCCGGGAATCCACGGGTTCAATAGCATTCATTTTATGCTTCTCCGTTCGCACATGCTGATTCCATTCAGCAGAGGAATTTGTGGGCATATTGCACTTTTCGCAGAATCGATACATTTTGGTTCTTGTTTTTTTATTTTATGTTTTTTAATTCACTTGATCGATTTTTTTTTTTTGAATAGCACAGCACAGCACTATTTACAAACAGTTTTAATAATTTCTTAAATTTTCCTTTTGTTTGTTTGTTTTTATTATTTTATTTTTTTGATTTGGTTAATAGCACAGCACAGCACTATTTACAAACAGTTTAAATATTTTTTTTAATTTTCCTCTTGTTTGTTTGTTTTTTAATTTATTTATTTTTATTATTTTTCTTTTTTTTCTGATTTCAATAGCACAACACAGCACTATTTACATTATTCAGTTCACTTTCACTTTGCTTTTTTTCAGTTTTTTTTTTTTTTTTTTCTTTTGTTATATATTTTTTAAACACTTGGTCGAGTTTTCACTTTACAAAAAATGTATTATTGGAGACCGAGAGAAATTTTCGAGACGAAGAAAAATATCTTGACGCGAGCGAATGTTTTTTTTAAACTAAAACCATTTCCCGAAATGCACTTTCCAAGATGACTTTTTGGGGGTTTAGAAAGTACCCCATTTCCTTATTTCTATGAATGTGCGTGAGAAAGTCTTAAGGGGGTATGTTTAAATTCTTATGTGTTCTTCAAATTTCTCTTTTTGTTCACATCCCTTTTCTATTAGAAAGGTTAGCTCCCCGAAATTATGCTAATTTAAGGTAACATCCACATATGTTACACATAGGATGGTGGGGTTGAAACACTTAAGATCCTCCACCCTTACACGCAACTCTTTGTTACACAAGGTGTGGGAAAGTCTTAAGAATATTTAGGATACATTTTTTGTTTCCTAGAAAATGTGTCTTCTAGTTCACATGCTTTATCTATTAATTCAAACATCTGCGATCATCCACCCTCACATGCACACAACTCTTTCTTTCATGCGGTGTGGGAAAGTCTTGAAGATATTTTGGGATATATTCAAATTTCTTCGATTCCTTTCACATGCTTTCTTTATTAATTTAAACGTTTACGATCGCCCACCCTTTCCCACGGAATACCTTCTCACTATTAAGGGGGTGATATTCATATACACACATCTATAACCTTCTATATCATCATCTACTCTCCACTTATGTCATACATATACTCATCCTATATGCACATAACTAGAAAATATATCATTACATGTTTAGCCAAGTTAATTGAATCTACTTTCCACCAATTAAAACACACAAGCAGACCTGGGTAGACACGAGCCACACACACGATCTTACAAATTCATAGATCAACAGGTAAGCAACAACCCTCGCTTTTCATACCTAGAAATTTCTTGACACAAGCTACACACAAGCATGAGAACATTTCCCATCCACCACCACCACACGAGTCGGCCAGGTACAAACCGTTCAGGCACAAGCCACACGATCTCACAAATTCATAGATCAACAGGTAAGCAACAACCCTCGCTCTTCATACCTAGAAATTTCATGGCACAAGCATGAGAACTCACCCCATCTACCACCACACGATCTCACAAATTCTCACGCATGACAACAGAAACAAAACCGTTACAAGGTATTACACGTTTAGACAAGTTAAAATAACTGGGGTGACTTACACACACACACCTGCTATCCTAATTGAATCACATTAACACAAGCCGGATACGCACAATAACTAACCCTAATAAATTCTTACGCATTATGCCTCATCCCTCCCTCCTTCACAAATTCTCACAAATTCCTTATGTCTCATCCCTCCCTCCTTCACAAAATCCCACAAATTCCCATGCTTGAACACACACACCTTATCCCTTTAACCCCTCCCAATCAGTTTCTCACGCTTAACAACACACAAAACTGCACATGATCATGCATGCGTAAAATAATGAGGGGGAGGATCTTACCCTAAACCCCTTCCCCCTAATAATTAATTGATTTTTTATGCTAATTAGGACACCTGCGCCCCCCCTCGCGCGCAGTCATACTAATGACCCTCCGCACACCTCGTGCGCAGTCATGCGTGACTAATGACCCCCCCACCCCCTACCAAACTGACCAAGGACCCGCAAATCCTTTCTACTAATAACAATACTTCAGCTACTTAAAAATCACTCCTAAAATTGTTAACAAGACCTAAAAAATCAATAACCAGCCAGAAACATGTAACACATAATTTAAAATTTAAACTCTAAATTTTAAAACTTAAACCTCTTAAACACAAACAACTTAATACCAAAACTTGCCATGTTAAAGCTACGATAACTTTAAACACTCATCTATCCCGGGCTAGCTCCTCCCCGGGGAAGCATTGGAGTGCTACAATTTGTTTGTTGACAATTTGAACCTCCTGCCCCCGGGGCTCCACAAACCCATCCCTCCCCACCCTTACACCCACAAACGCCTACCTAATATGGATAAAGCTGGAAAAGCACTACCCTAATTACTAAAAACAACCTACTAGTCTAGAGAACTGGACAGAAAAAAGTCATCATGATAACATAGAGGGAACAGCGCTGTAGGCCGAGCTTAATAGATGTTAAGCTTAGCCTACAGCGCTGTACCCCTCTCCCACACTCTCACCTACACTAATGTTATAAACTTACACTCTCACTGGCCCACTAATGATCGAGGCTCTTATACTAGATCTTAAGCTGTATATGTAAAGCACAAGTTTTTACGAAACAGAATAAAATCAGCATCCCGCTCGCTCTCGAAGGATTGCCAGAATAGAGTCAGCTAACGCTACTCCAAACAAACTACAACACTGGAGCCGCAATCCTAAACCACTCATCTAATGCCACTATAGCACCGAAGACGCCTGTAGCCCCCGGCTACGTATTGTGAATGTGGGGCTACCAAGTCTGTCCGTGAACTGTCCTAGACCTGCTGCTGCCCCAGCAGCTCTACACAAGCTCTGCGGACCCTGGAAACCCTGCTACAGCATCACAACAACAGGCTAAAAGGCCTAATGCAATGCCACAACTCTCAGTATTCCCCAACCGAGTAGCAAACGAGGGGCTACTGTTACTAACGACTCCTGAAACAAGGATATGGCCCATCCAGCATGGGAATACATCCCTAAGAAGACTCCACAAGGCCCCAGACATATGAAGCACCAATACGCCAGCTGCAAATCACTAACTTTGGCTTATAGTCAATCTTAAATCTAAGCCTTAAACATGCATCCTAAATCTAAATTGACAAACTAAGCTACGACGGCCATAAAACTTGCTTAACCCTGATCAACCCCCCCCCCCTGGGGAAGCATCTGGAGTGCTACATCTTGTTCCTTGACAACTTAAACCTCCAAGCCCCCCTGGGGCACCAAATCCTCCCCCTCCCCACCTCCACACCCTAACAAGTCCATCTATAAAAGAACAAGTCGTAAAAACAATACTTAATCTACCTAAAAATCACCTCCTTAATTATGAGCAAAACAGCAAATTCCCCCATCTTAAAATCGCTAATAAGACCAAAAGTCATTAATCAACCAGAAACATGAAACACACAATTTAAAATCCAAACTCAAAAATTCTAAAAACTTAAACCGCTTAAACACACAATCTAAATCTAATATTTGTCATGCTAAAGCTACGATAACTCTAAACACTCATCTATCCCGGACTAGCTCCTCCCTGGGGAAGCATGGAGCGTTACAACTTGTTCGTTGGCATCTTGTACCTCCTGCACCCGGGGCTCCACAAACCTACCCCCACCCCACCTCCATATCATAACAAGCTCATCTCCAGAAGAATAAGTTCTAATAACAATACTTAAGCTACTTAAAAATCACTCCTAAAATTGTTAATGTTTACGCCAGGAGGCCCCTGCTTCCCCTCTGCCCACCGAGCGTCCAAAAGCTCAAGCGCTTCCAGCTTAGCAACGCTCGCCCGCTCTCCGCTCCTCGGTATTCCCGATCGCACGCTCCCGTGTTCCCGATCGTCGCTCGCTTCTAGGGACGGCTGCGCCGCTCCAATTCCCGGTTCTCCCGCTCTCCCGCTCTCGCGCCGTTAAGCTGGGCTTCTCGGTCGACAGCGGGCCTTAGGCTAAGCTCAAGTTTGAGTTCCAATACGACTGTCAATAAATGCATGTAAAGGGCACTCCGCCGATGTCATTTTTCGACCCCCTAATTTCTGGATTTTTTGCTGCGTTTTTTCTTCTTCGTGGGACGGATTTTTCTACTAATCCTTTTGCGGAGGATTTTACCAGCCACCCCACTCCTAAACATGGTCCTTCGAGCCGGATAAGGATATCGTCCTGGAATCCTTTTCTCCCAGCAGCTTTGGTGGTGCCGCCGCAGAAAAGATAAGTAAAAAGTGTCCTCCCGTCTCTACGTGCCGGTCGTTAATAGTTGTTCGAAATTTAAATTTCGGTCAACCTACGTACGATTTTTTGTGTCAACTCCCGATCCGAGTTTTCCGACACAACGGCAGTTTGAAGGAAAAATCCATTTCTCCCTAATTCCATCGCCCAGTTTTTTCAATCCGTCTCCGTTTTGTGTGATCGCCATATTGCCTGCCGTTTTTTTTTGTTCTTTCGCTTCTCCGCTCCACTCGCCAACGGCCAAGGCATATGCACATCAACATACATACCTACATACGTGTGATAACTTATGCACATACACTTTCCGTGCAAGTCCGTCTCCGCCGAAATACAGTGAAATTGTGTGGTGAAATAAATAAATCAAATTAAATAAATAAAACAAAAAGGCTCAATTAATATACGCCGGTGTCAACATATATATTTTTGTTGTGTGCCATTTGTTTTTTTTCTCCACGCAAGGTTCAGAGGCCTTCACAGATTTATCTGCCAAACTCCAAAATACAGTCCACTCTTCGTGTTCCCACTGTACCATAAGGCGAAACATCCAACACATACCCCCACACAAACCCGTTCTGATTGCCCATATGTAAATATTTTCTGCCTCAAATATATATTTTTGTACGTCGCTGCAGTTCCCGATATCGGTGTTCCACTGTGCAAATAACCATACATATATTTTTGCAGGCGTATCCAACTCCATACATATGTCATTATATTTTTCTGCCCACCCATACAGGAATTAAATTACCATAAAACCAACAAACGAAAATAACCGAAATAAGAAACTCAAGTGCAAGTGTTTATTTCTCCAAGATCCGCACAACCGCCGCAGCAGACGTGTTGTTGTTGTGTTTTTTTGTGTTCCGCCTTGTTCTCGCTCCTGAACTCTTCGCTTATACGGTGTTTTGCCGACGGCAAAACCAAACTGCGATTTACGGTTAGTTTCGGATTCCCGCGCTGACTGCCGCATCAGCCGCGCTGGTGTTGTTGTTGTTTCGGTTTTCTGTGCCTTTATCTCTCGTAAGCGCCTCGCTTGCGCACTGCTTTGCCGACGGCATAATACAGTGAGGTTTCCACGTCATCGCCAAGGGTTATTTTTTTTAATTCAGCCTTTTCGGCGCCGTGGTAATTACGTGTCGATAATTAAATACTTCTTATCCATTATTTCCGACACTAAAAATTAATTATTTTTTTTTCTCTTTATTACGGAATATAAGTAATAAAGAAAGTTTCCAATTCATACATACAAGCTCCACGTCCGAACCACGGAATATACATATATAAATATACAATTGGCTCCTAATATCCAGAGCCCGGGTCCGACATTCAGCACTAATTCGGCCAGCAGCAGCAATCGCTGCAATCGCTTCCCATCCATCATTTGTGTTTCGTGGCCGAACTTCTCCGCTGAGGATTTGCTCCTGTTTTCTCTTCGCTTGCCGCTGACATTTTTTTTTGTCGCTGGTGCTGTGTCCACTGGCGTTACGCGAACCAGAGTTGAGTCGTCTTTCCTTCGCAATTCGTGTGTATTTCTTGGGCGACAAGTAACGTTGTTAGCGACCCAGATTGTGCCGAGTGCATTAATTTGACCGTCTGTGAGTCCGAGAATGCCCACAGGTGACGACAAGAAGCTCCGTGTGCTCCCGTCAATCCGTTTGGAGAGATCCCGATCCGCATCTCCGCGCCCGTCTCCGCGCTCAACTCCTCTAAGGTCGAAGGCAGCCATTGCCATCCCAAGGGCAAAAAGCGACAATTCAGTGAACCTTTGCCCCGGTCCAGCGCCAAAGGTTACGCGATCCGTGTCCAACATGGCTCAAAAGGCGATAGATATCGCCCTCAAAAAATTCATTGCCGCAACAGACCGTGTTACCCAATTCGAGGCTAACCTGCACACTCCGGCTGCCCCTGACACGGACAGATTGCCCCCTGGCATGTGCCAAATCCATCGGGACCAAATTAGGGCCCTGTGGGAAAAGGTGGAGAAAAGCTATGAAAGCTGCTCCGACCTCCTTGCCGAAGCCGACGATCCTCCGACCATTGCATCAGAGCTAGAATCGAAGTATAGTTACTGCTATTCTGTGTTTTCAAAGTGTGTGTTTCAGCTGCAGGGCGTAATTGACAGGGCCGCCTTCCAACCCACACAGGCTTCCGCCAGTAGTCAACCACCCCCTTCTACGGGTTGTCGTCTGCCACCAGTGGACACAGAAGTCTTCACTGGGGACTATATTCGGTGGCCAACGTTTCGAGACCTTTTTACTGCGATCTACATCCAGAATTCGCGCCTCACACCGGTGGAAAAGCTGTTCCACCTGCTGTCAAAGACAAGTGGCGATGCCCATGCCATTGTGTCGAAGGCTCCTCTCACAAACGAAGGGTTCATCTCCGCATGGCAGAGCCTCACCGAACGTTTCGAAAATCGGCGGTTGCTCGTCAACAGCCAGTTGAAGATCCTATTCAACCTTCCAGCAGTCCCCCAAGAGTCAGGAGCCGCTCTGAAAGAGCTGCAAGGCACTATCCAGAGTTGCCTAACAGCCTTATCTATGTCCTCCATCCAAGTAGAAGCCTGGGATTGTCTCCTGGTATACATGGTTTCCACAAAACTTCCCAAAACCACACTGTCCATGTGGGAGCAATCCGTCCACAACAAGGCCGAAATTCCGACCTGGAACGAGCTGAACTCGTTTTTGACCGAGCGTCACCGTACTCTAGAGGCGATCGATGATATCAGGCCTAGCAGTTCTGGGCAGTTTCCCCCCCGATCGACCCCTGCAAGCGACCCTGCGCGCCGGCTCAACTCGTATGAGGCCCGAGAGACTCCAGCCCCAAGAGGGTGCGATCTTTGCTCCAGGGAAAACCACCCTATCCGTATATGTCCGCGTTTCCTAGACATGAATGTCAATGAGCGGACAGACTTCATCCGAAGAAAGCAACTCTGCTTGAATTGTTTTTCGCGAGGGCACCAGCAACGGGACTGTACTAGTGCCCAATCCTGCTTTACGTGCCACAGCCGGCATCATACTCTGCTGCACCGCGACAACCCTGCGGCTACCGTTTCAAGACCCTCCGCTCCATCTAGTCCACGACCCGCACCCATTGCGAGAAGCGCTGCAGCCTCCGACGACCACTCTAATGTGCAAGTCTGCTTTGCGTCAGGATCAAAGGCTGTCCTGCTCGGTACGGCGATTATTGACATCTGCCATCTTGGCCGCACCTTCCAAGCGCGAGCCCTGATCGATTCAGGTTCTGAAGCGACCTTTATTACTGAGAGGCTTCTCAATATCGTAAAACTTCCATCCCAGCCAACGCAGACCCAAGTTTCCGGTCTCAACGATACAGTTGCCGCTCAAGCCACAAAGCTCTGCAAATTTTCAATTCGCGCTCCCTCCAGACCCGGGCTGCAGTTACAAACGACAGCTTATGTTCTTCCTCAACTCGCTGGAAAACTTCCCTCATATCCAGTTCCGAGAGATTTCCTAAAGCAGCTTCCTGATCTCCCCTTAGCGGATCCAGCGTTCTTCGAGAGTTCTGATATCGACGTCCTAATTGGAGCTGACATACTTCCGTCTGTGCTTCTGGGCGGTTCCAAAAATAACATCTTCGGCTCTCTCCTGGCCCAAGAGACGATCTTCGGGTGGGTTCTCACAGGCCCAGTGTCTACAACCGCTACCGGCGGCGTGTCTGTCTTCTCGACACGAATTTCCGTTTCGTCAAAAAGTTCACCGGTAAAATTCCTTGCCGCTCGCAGTGCTGCTGGCCTGGAGAGCAGACGTACCCGAGGTACGCAGTTCTACCGTTGCCGAGTCTGCAGCGGATTCCACCCGCTCCGGAAATGCCAACAGTTCCTGAAACTCTGCGCTGAGAAGAGGCTCCGTGCGGTTCTCGACCACCGCTATTGTTCTAACTGTTTGGCCCACGAACATTCCGAGGGAACCTGCCGCAGCGGTGACCGATGCAAGACGTGCAATCAGCACCACCACACTCTCCTGCATCCGCATGACCGTCCAGAGCATCCACTCCGCTCGCAGCGTCGGTCACCCCCATACTTCTAGTTCGCACATTATTGACCATTACTCATCTCCATGTCATCCCTTTTCATCCAGGTCACTTACGAGGGCTTCACTTCCACACACCGCGATCGCTCTGGAAGGCAGACGTACTCGAGGTTCTTAGTCCTACCATTGCCGAGTCTGCCAACGTTCGTCCGCTACGGACAGTTCGACGTCTTCTAGCGCACAGTGATGCGTCCTGGTCACGGCATTCGACGCCTCCACCTTGTTCAGCAAGCTCCTTGCGACAAGCTCCCGCCTCTCCATGGCAATCAGCCGCCTCTCCTTGGCACTCATCCGTCCTTCATCGCTACTCGTCGCTCCAGGATCAACGATCTACGCAGCGCTCTGACGCCCCTCCATACCATCGTCCTGTACGGGTTTATTGCAACCCGAGTGATTGCAAGGGGGGGGAGAATGTTTACGCCAGGAGGCCCCTGCTTCCCCTCTGCCCACCGAGCGTCCAAAAGCTCAAGCGCTTCCAGCTTAGCAACGCTCGCCCGCTCTCCGCTCCTCGGTATTCCCGATCGCACGCTCCCGTGTTCCCGATCGTCGCTCGCTTCTAGGGACGGCTGCGCCGCTCCAATTCCCGGTTCTCCCGCTCTCCCGCTCTCGCGCCGTTAAGCTGGGCTTCTCGGTCGACAGCGGGCCTTAGGCTAAGCTCAAGTTTGAGTTCCAATACGACTGTCAATAAATGCATGTAAAGGGCACTCCGCCGATGTCATTTTTCGACCCCCTAATTTCTGGATTTTTTGCTGCGTTTTTTCTTCTTCGTGGGACGGATTTTTCTACTAATCCTTTTGCGGAGGATTTTACCAGCCACCCCACTCCTAAAATGTTAACAAGACCTAAAAAATCAATAACCAGCCAGAAACATGTAACACATAATTTAAAATTTAAACTCTAAATTTTAAAACTTAAACCTCTTAAACACAAACAACTTAATACCAGAACTTGCCATGTTAAAGCTACGATAACTTTAAACACTCATCTATCCCGGGCTAGCTCCTCCCCGGGGAAGCATTGGAGTGCTACAATTTGTTCGTTGACAATTTGAACCTCCTGCCCCCGGGGCTCCACAAACCCATCCCTCCCCACCCTTACACCCACAAACGCCTACCTAATATGGATAAGGCTGGAAAAGCACTACCCTAATTATTAAAAACAACCTACTAGTCTAGAGAACTCGACAGAAAAAAGTCATCATGATAACATAGAGGGAACAGCGCTGTAGGCCGAGCTTAATAGATGTTAAGCTTAGCCTACAGCGCTGTACCCCTCTCCCACACTCTCACCGACACTAATGTTATAAACTTACACTCTCACTGGCCCACTAATGATCGAGGCTCTTATACTAGATCTTAAGCTGTATATGTAAAGCACATGTTTTTACGAAACAGAATAAAATCAGCATCCCGCTCGCTCTCGAAGGATTGCCAGAATAGAGTCAGCTAACGCTACTCCAAACAAACTACAACACTGGAGCCGCAATCCTAAACCACTCATCTAATGCCACTATAGCACCGAAGACGCCTGTAGCCCCCGGCTACGTATTGTGAATGTGGGGCTACCAAGTCTGTCCGTGAACTGTCCTAGACCTGCTGCTGCCCCAGCAGCTCTACACAAGCTCTGCGGACCCTGGAAACCCTGCTACAGCATCACAACAACAGGCTAAAAGGCCTAATGCAATGCCACAACTCTCAGTAGCCCCCAACCGAGTAGCAAACGAGGGGCTACTGTTACTAACGCCTCCTGAAACAAGGATATGGCCCATCCAGCATGGGAATACATCCCTAAGAAGACTCCACAAGCCCCCAGACGGATGAAGCACCAATACACCAGCTGCAAATCACTAACTTTAGCTTATAGTCAATCTTAAATCTAAGCCTTAAACATGCATCCTAAATCTAAATTGACAAACTAAGCTACGACGGCCATAAAACTTGCTTAACCCTGATCAACCCCCCTCCCTGGGGAAGCATCTGTAGTGCTACATCTTGTTCCTTGACAACTTGAACCTCCAAGCCCCCCTGGGGCACCAAATCCTCCCCCTCCCCACCTCCACACCCTAACAAGTCCATCTATAAAAGAACAAGTCGTAAAAACAATACTTAATCTACTTAAAAATCACCTCCTTAATTATGAGCAAAACAGCAAATTCCCCCATCTTAAAATCGCTAATAAGACCAAAAGTCATTAATCAACCAGAAACATGAAACACACAATTTAAAATCCAAACTCAAAAATTCTAAAAACTTAAACCGCTTAAACACACAATCTAAATCTAATATTTGTCATGCTAAAGCTACGATAACTCTAAACACTCATCTATCCCGGACTAGCTCCTCCCTGGGGAAGCATGGAGCGTTACAACTTGTTCGTTGCCATCTTGTACCTCCTGCCCCCGGGGCTCCACAAACCTACCCCCACCCCACCTCCATATCATAACAAGCTCATCTCCAGAAGAATAAGTTCTAATAACAATACTTAAGCTACTTAAAAATCACTCCTAAAATTGTTAACAAGACCTAAAAAATCAATAACCAGCCAGAAACATGTAACACATAATTTAAAATTTAAACTCTAAATTTTAAAACTTAAACCTCTTAAACACAAACAACTTAATACCAGAACTTGCCATGTTAAAGCTACGATAACTTTAAACACTCATCTATCCCGGGCTAGCTCCTCCCCGGGGAAGCATTGGAGTGCTACAATTTGTTCGTTGACAATTTGAACCTCCTGCCCCCGGGGCTCCACAAACCCATCCCTCCCCACCCTTACACCCACAAACGCCTACCTAATATGGATAAAGCTGGAAAAGCACTACCCTAATTACTAAAAACAACCTACTAGTCTAGAGAACTCGACAGAAAAAAGTCATCATGATAACATAGAGGGAACAGCGCTGTAGGCCGAGCTTAATAGATGTTAAGCTTAGCCTACAGCGCTGTACCCCTCTCCCACACTCTCACCGACACTAATGTTATAAACTTACACTCTCACTGGCCCACTAATGATCGAGGCTCTTATACTAGATCTTAAGCTGTATATGTAAAGCACATGTTTTTACGAAACAGAATAAAATCAGCATCCCGCTCGCTCTCGAAGGATTGCCAGAATAGAGTCAGCTAACGCTACTCCAAACAAACTACAACACTGGAGCCGCAATCCTAAACCACTCATCTAATGCCACTATAGCACCGAAGACGCCTGTAGCCCCCGGCTACGTATTGTGAATGTGGGGCTACCAAGTCTGTCCGTGAACTGTCCTAGACCTGCTGCTGCCCCAGCAGCTCTACACAAGCTCTGCGGACCCTGGAAACCCTGCTACAGCATCACAACAACAGGCTAAAAGGCCTAATGCAATGCCACAACTCTCAGTAGCCCCCAACCGAGTAGCAAACGAGGGGCTACTGTTACTAACGCCTCCTGAAACAAGGATATGGCCCATCCAGCATGGGAATACATCCCTAAGAAGACTCCACAAGCCCCCAGACGGATGAAGCACCAATACACCAGCTGCAAATCACTAACTTTAGCTTATAGTCAATCTTAAATCTAAGCCTTAAACATGCATCCTAAATCTAAATTGACAAACTAAGCTACGACGGCCATAAAACTTGCTTAACCCTGATCAACCCCCCCCTGGGGAAGCATCTGGAGTGCTACATCTTGTTCCTTGACAACTTGAACCTCCAAGCCCCCCTGGGGCACCACTAGAGTCAGCTAACGCTACTCCAAACAAACTACAACACTGGTGTAATATTAACATCAGTTTCCTCCAGAAATAAGTAGGCAGGTTCTCGAGTGGGCTTTTATTGATTATTATTTTATTAATTCTTCAGATTAGGTTTGGTCGGAGCAACCATTGTTGTCGCTCCGAACTCTCATTCATGTGTGTCTTAATCAATATGGATTTAAAGCTAGGGAAGTCTAAGTCCCTTAGCTGCGCTGCCAACAGCGGCAGCAGAGAGTCATATATATATTCTTAAATATTCTTAAATACATAGCTATGCTCTTTTGGACTGAGCGCGGAGGTATATGCACATACATACATGTGGTCCGCTCGTGTAGCATTTATGCTGACACTTGCATTCTTTGTGAGCGGCCGATATATACATAAGTGGGTAGTTCATATTTCGTCCACTTGATGTTTATGATATAAACATTGCAACTTAGTGTTACAGTGTGTACCCGCTAAGTATAGTGGGTACTCAATATATGTGCATACTACATCTCCCTCCTTTTGAAAATAACGTAATATAGTGAAGTTATTTTATAGTTGTATATATATGTATATATAAAAATTTTTTTTTGAGTGTTTATATTTTTAAATTTTTTCTCTTTTTTTTTTGTGTAATTTTTTTTTTTTTTTTTTTTTAGTTACTTTATGTATTATGATTTTAATAGTATTTATGCTATGTATACGTGAAATATAAAAAGAACTAAAATGGTTATGAAATAAATGGTTTTAATCTATCCTTGTGAACTACTTCTGTTTTATTTCTAATATTTGTTATGGTTATGTTATCGTTAACTCCTATTGATTCTACCTTATACGGACCTGTATATATAAAGTCTAACTTATGACCAGTTTCATTTTTTAATAAAACCTGGTCTCCTATTTTTAATTCAAAGTCTAAACTATTTTTGTCGTACCTATGTTTTTGTTTTTGTTTATTAATGTCTAGCATTATTCTAGCTCTCTTGTATGCCTGCTCCAATCTAAATTTAGATTCCTTAGCATAGTCTTCTATATTATATAATGGGTCTATTCTATCTATGCTATTAAAGTGTTTTGGCAAATTTGAAGATTTACCAAAAACTAACTCATATGGACAATAATCATGTGCCATAGAGGGAGTTGTATTAAAACAATATACGAAGTATTGTAGCCATGTATCCCAATCTGTTTTATCGACCGAGATATATGAGCGTATGAACTCGTTAAGTGTTCTGTGGCTTCGTTCCACTGTTCCGACGGTCTGGTGATGGTGTGCAGTAGAAGTTATGTTTTTGATATTTAAGTATTTACATAAGTCTTCAATTATCGAATTTTTATATTCCATTCCCATGTCCGTAATGAACGTCTTCATTGGACCGTACTTGAGAATAAAATTTTCAAATATAGCTTTCGCTACTGTGTTTGCACTTTTATTATGTATGGGTATTGCTACCAAATACTTAGTCAAATCGCATATTAATGTTACTGCGTATTCATTTCCATTATTAGATTTTGGTAGTGGACCTATTGTATCCACAATTACCCTATCGAAAGCTCTTTGCGGAGTTTCTGTTATTGTTAACGGGGTCTTGGTATTTTTAGTCGTTTTGGACTTTTGGCATTTTGGACATTTCCTTATGTACTCTTTTATGTCTTTGGACATATTTTTCCAGTAGTAGTGTCTCTGGACCTTGGCCAAGGTTTTTGTAATGCCTGTGTGACCTCCTTGGATTGGATCATCATGGAATGTAGACAGTATAGCTTCTTGTTCTTTTTTATTGTTTATTTTGGTCACCGGGTTGAGTAGCGCTACTCTCAATAATTTCAATATTTTATTGCCCATTATCTTAAAATTATCAATTGAAACTAGTTCAAAGATATTTTCCCACGGTGCCACCTTGAGTTGGCTGATTTTGTTAATACCGGCCTGCTTTTCAAGCCTTTGGAAGAATTGACCTAGGTCAAAGGTTCCATTAGTATACAAATCGCTAACATCATAACTTGCTGTAATTTTCTTTCCGTGTTTGAATAAACACATGTTATTATTTACATGCAAGGTCACTACTTTACGTACTTCGTCATTATTAATGACTTCATATACGTTGTGCTTTGAAGCTTTTTCTTCAGATTGCCTAGGCAATTCTGTTTGTTGATTTCCTGCGCAGGATTTCTGTCTACTTTGATTTCTAGTAGTGACTTTATGTATAGATCCAGTGATATTCTGTAATTCCTTGATGGTTATCCTCGATAACGCATCAGCTACATAATTGTCTTTTCCCTTTAAATACTCGACTGTAAAGTCGTATTCTTCTAGTTCGAGCCTCATACGTGTAAGTTTAGAGCTTGGATTAGTCATTGAAAATAAATATGTAAGGGGTCTGTGATCCGTTTTAATTACGAAATGTTTTCCATAAATATACGGTCGAAAATGTAATATTGCCCAATGAATTGCAGATAATTCCTGCTCAGTAGTACACTTGTTACTTTCACCTTTAGTGAATGCTCTTGATGCGTATGCAATGGGAAGTTGGAGACCATCATGGTTTTGAGTTAAAACCGCTCCACATGCTTGCTTACTTGCATCTGTTATTATGCAAAATTCTTTTGTGAAATCTGGATATTGTAACAAGGTAGGTTCCATAAGTTTTGTTTTTAGATACTGAAATGCATCTTCACAATCATCTGTCCATTTAAAAGGAACATTCTTTTTACATAATCTTGTTATGTGCCGTGAATAGTCGGCGAAATTTTTTATAAAACGTCTGTAATAGTTACAGAACGCGACGAAACGTCTAGCACTGTCCGCGTCGTGCGGGACTGGGTAATTCCTGATGACGTCATATTTCTTGTCATCTGGAAGTATTCCTTTATCTGTGCATTTATGACCTAGAAAAGTCACTTCATGCATAAAAAATGAACATTTTTCTGGATGTAACTTTAGGTTGTATTTCCTGCATTTCTCAAAAACATCTGTTAAGTTCTTAAGCATATGTTTTTCGGAACAACGTATTACTATTAAGTCATCCATGTAAAGGAATGCTTGAGAAGGTTCTAGTCCAGAGAATGCAATAGTCATCATTCTCTGAAACGAATTTGGAGCTATTTTTAATCCGAAAGGTAATCGCGTGAAGCGATATGAGCCATTGCTCGTTGAAAAAGACGTTATATCTCTTGAACTTTTTTCTAGTTCAATTTGATGGAATCCTGACATTAAGTCAAGGCATGAAAAGTATTTAGCTCGACCTAGTTGATCCAAAATATCATCAATTCTAGGTAATGGGAATTTATCAGATAGTAATTTTTTATTAATCTGACGATAGTCAATTACTAATCGCCATTTCTTTAAATTGGACCCTGGGGATGATTTCTTAGGAACAAGTAACAGAGGGCTATTATATTCAGAAACAGATTGTTCGACAATCCCGTCGGAGATTAATTTTCCGACTTGCTTTTGAATTTCATCAACCTGACTATGAGGGCTTCGATAGTTCTTTATATAGACTGGCTCATCATCTTTTAATCTCAGTTTTTGTTTATAAAAATTGTTCGTTGTTATTGATTCGGTTTCCAATCCGAATATATCGCTATACTGAGTGCATAAGTTGGAAAGCTGTGACTTGAATTGTGGAGGGAAGTTTTTTGAAAGTTTCGATAGTACAGATTTTTCTCTATTGTCTGGATTTGTGTTGACTACATCGTAGTTCGAAAGTGGTTCACATGTTAGATTATCTGTACTTACTATTTGGTTTGTATTTGTTGTATTAATTAATCTTATGAAGGCATTTTGGGATGTTGCTATGGTATTCGCAACGTAAATACCATGCTGAATTTCCTGATTTGGAATTAATACACTGTCTTCTTTTGAATTAAGTTCAATTTTCCGAATAACTTGGGATCTTGCTGGCAGAAGTATTGAATTGTTGCCAGAACTGTAAGTTATTGGTACATTAATTGGGAATTTCAAATTATTGGGTCTAATTATAAGCCAGTCTTCAGATGGCTTGAAGTCTAATTGACAGTTGTATTTTTTAATAAAGTCAATTCCTAATATTCCATCGCATGGAATAGGGAAGTGTGAATCTACGATATGAAAATCGTGTGGAATTATGTATTTAGTTGTTTGTATCTCAATTGAAACTAAACCTTGAGATTTGGTTATTTCTTGACTTATGCCTTTTATATCTATTATGTAATCATATTGAATGTTTTGGAAGTTATCCGAAGTTTCTTTTAAAATTGAAATGTCTGCATGAAATGTCTGTATCTATTAAAAGGTTAGGTGTTTCCCAAGAGCTACATTGAAAAATGGAACAAATACATTTTGGCTGAGATTAACTGTGTGAATTCTAGCTTCGTCTAATTTTGAATATTTAAAGGGGTTTGCGAGTTTTCCGATGTGCCTTGGGCTACTCGGACATTGTTTTGATTATTTCGGTTCTATCCGCTGTTATTTCCGCTGCGGTTGTTTCCTCTATAATAATTATTGTTATTATTATTATAGCTGCGGTTATAACCGTTATTTTGGTTATTCTGGTAATAGCCATTATTTCGGTAGTTACCTCGGCTATTACCCCTACCGCGATAATTATTTCTGTAATTATTACCGCGATAGTTGTTACCTCTCTGTGTGTACAATATGGCGTTGGCATTACCCGTCATTTCGGTACTACATTGTATGTACTTGGTGACGGCTTCATTCATTGTCGTGAAGTTGCCAGCTTCCAATATTGTCTTAAGTCGGCCATGCTCATAATTTTTTGACCATTGTGGAGATGGCTTCCTTTGTGCTGAATTTATCAGCGTGTTCGGCTGAGAGGCCTTCATCGATATACGAAGCTTCGAGGAGCTTCCGTAAATTGTCAATGTCAGAGGTAAATTTTTCGGCAGTTTTGCCTTTCTGTATAGTCTTGGCCATTTTGGCCTTTATTACATCGGACGTTTCGCCGACTATGGTGTCTTGCAACTTCTTGATTATCGCAAGTATGGTCGTTTCATCTTGAACTCGGTATAGTGTTGATCCAACAATTTTGGATTTAATCACTTCTACAGCTATGTGTTCGAATGTTCCCTTTGTTAGGTTAACTAACTTCAAGGCCGTTACAAATCGTTGTAGATGTAATTTTTGGCCGTTGAATTCGGGTATGGCACTCGAAATTTCTTTAATGTATGCCCGTTGGGCAATCGTTTCGTCAGCCATTGTGTTAGGTTTTGTTTCTACAATGCTGTCGTTATCGGTAGAGTCTGTTAGATCCTGATCTGATGGTTCAGATTGAATAAGGTACCGTGAGGTTGTTTATATCTTTTTCCTCTATTTCGGTATCTGCAGTAGCTGGGTCACTTATTTCATCCGGCTCAAGAGCTGGTGAATCTGATGGTGCTGGCTCGTCTTCAGTTTCTACTGCCAATGGTGTATTTAATATAGTTGGCACTGAAATGGCCAAGTTATACCTTTGTTTTATGTATATTAAGTTCTCTCGTAATTTTAGTAAGAACTTAGATACTCGAGACCAATTGGCTTTGTCTAGCCGGTCTCTCTGGTCATATATTAATATACGCGCTGCGTTAAAGCGGTCTACTAATATTTCAGCATGCTTATTCACAGTATTTTGCTGTGCCAGCCGGGTCCTTGATAATGACTTGTATGATCTGTCAAAATCAGTTTTTATGTTGTTCAGTTCTTTATAAAGTTCACCCCATTTCATTATTTAATGGAATTTTGTTCAGAACATTACTCGAATTTTATTCTCGAACCTACACAATTTAAATAGAAATATATAAGATGATCTGGATCGTGGGACACATATGATCCGAAATCCCTGTTTTCGAATTGTGTTTGTTTTATTTATTTATTTTATTTTATTTCCAAGGATATATGATAAGTAATTTTTAATATAGTTCTTTATACATTTCCTCAATGGTATACATAATAATATTTCGAATTTTATTTTCAATTATTGTTTGTGCTTTTTATATTTTGTCCAGGTCATTAGCCTGACTCCTGTTTATGGCTCTTTTTGAGATGCATTTATTATGGAAAATATAAGCCTTGTACAGAATGTAAGCACTCATTATGAAAACAATAACTGCTAATAAAATATTTGTCAAATTGGTGTCACTGGTGTGTGATTCGATTTTATTAATTACATTTGCAGTGGAGTCCACTGACTTTGTTTCTATCAATCCCATAGTGGCTATGTTTTGTTTAGCTTTGTTTTTAAAATTTGTAAAATCTTCTTCCAATTTTATGCCATTAACATATGGCGTGGATTTTGGCTTTGAACTTATTTGCCAATGGCTCATAGAAAATATTAGAGAATTTGTAAATTTCAAGATAATGTTTAATTTTCTTTTCTTTTATAAAAAAAAATTTACATTTTTCCCTGCCTATTGGTTGTATAGCCGCCAGGCCACACGCTATCGGGCAACTTTAATGTCGCTCAATTTTACAATTGTTTTTTATATGTATAAAAAAAATATGCATCGTAGTGCAATTTAAAAAAATATGCAACACAGTGCAAAATGTTTTTTAAAAATATTGTGCAGGATTCCACAGGTTCCAGTGACGTCCTTCTGCGTCAGCTGGTCGTCGCCAGTCCGGCTTCGCTGACGCTCCCTCGAAGGTGTAAGAGGCGGCCTGCCCCTCACACTCACAGTTTCTGCTGCAGCTGTCCTGGGCCTATGGGCTCAGGCGGTGCCGGTGCTGGTCATCGCACAGGCTTCATACATGTTGATATGCAAAACGGGCTCTCCAGAGGTCCCGGGCAGTCCTTTGGGCATTCCTTTTTAAATCGTGGAAATTCAGCTTCTTCTGGAGGGGGTTGTTTCAGATTAATTTTTGCATTGTTTTTAATCACAGTGTAGGTGGATGTGGTTGTCTCAGTGGTTTTTGGTGGTTTGTTCTTTTTTTCATTCAATATATTTTTTATATGCTCCACTTCGGCATGTATTTTTACCGAGTGGGCCCAATTCACATTACTTCCGCTATTCAATAGCTTCAGTAGTTCGGCCTTTCTGGCCTTTAATTTTTTTACCACACCACTTCTTTTTCCGCACATCACACACTACTCACTGCGTTTTGCCTCTTGATCCGTTTTCCAGCATCGGTTTTCATCATTTGCGTTTCAGAGTTGCGGTCCCTTGAGGTTCTTCTCTGTTATCGGTCGCCATGTAATATTAACATCAGTTTCCTCCAGAAATAAGTAGGCAGGTTCTCGAGTGGGTTTTTATTGATTATTATTTTATTAATTCTTCAGATTAGGTTTGGTCGGAGCAACCATTGTTGTCGCTCCGAACTCTCATTCATGTGTGTCTTAATCAATATGGATTTAAAGCTAGGGAAGTCTAAGTCCCTTAGCTGCGCTGCCAACAGCGGCAGCAGACAGTCATATATATATTCTTAAATACATAGCTATGCTCTTTTGGACTGAGCGCGGAGGTATATGAACATACATACATGTGGTCCGCTCGTGTAGCATTTATGCTGACACTTGCATTCTTTGTGAGCGGCCGATATATACATAAGTGGGTAGTTCATATTTCGTCCACTTGATGTTTATGATATAAACATTGCAACTTAGTGTTACAGTGTGTACCCGCTAAGTATAGTGGGTACTCAATATATGTGCATACTACATCTCCCTCCTTTTGAAAATAACGTAATATAGTGAAGTTATTTTATAGTTGTATATATATGTATATATAAAAATTTTTTTTTGAGTTTTTATATTTTTAAATTTTTTCTCTTTTTTTTTTGTGTAATTTTTTTTTTTTTTTTTTTTTTTTTAGTTACTTTATGTATTATGATTTTAATAGTATTTATGCTATGTATACGTGAAATATAAAAAGAACTAAAATGGTTATGAAATAAATGGTTTTAATCTATCCTTGTGAACTACTTGTGTTTTATTTCTAATATTTGTTATGGTTATGTTATCGTTAACTCCTATTGATTCTACCTTATACGGACCTACCCCCACCCCACCTCCATATCATAACAAGCTCATCTCCAGAAGAATAAGTTCTAATAACAGTACTTAAGCTACTTAAAAATCACTCCTAAAATTGTTAACAAGACCTAAAAAATCAATAACCAGCCAGAAACATTTAACACATAATTTAAAATTTAAACTCTAAATTTTAAAACTTAAACCTCTTAAACACAAACAACTTAATACCAGAACTTGCCATGTTAAAGCTACGATAACTTTAAACACTCATCTATCCCGGGCTAGCTCCTCCCCGGGGAAGCATTGGAGTGCTACAATTTGTTTGTTGACAATTTGAACCTCCTGCCCCCGGGGCTCCACAAACCCATCCCTCCCCACCCTTACACCCACAAACGCCTACCTAATATAGATAAAGCTGGAAAAGCACTACCCTAATTACTAAAAACAACCTACTAGTCTAGAGAACTGGACAGAAAAAAGTCATCATGATAACATAGAGGGAACAGCGCTGTAGGCCGAGCTTAATAGATGTTAAGCTTAGCCTACAGCGCTGTACCCCTCTCCCACACTCTCACCGACACTAATGTTATAAACTTACACTCTCACTGGCCCACTAATGATCGAGGCTCTTATACTAGATCTTAAGCTGTATATGTAAAGCACATGTTTTTACGAAACAGAATAAAATCAGCATCCCGCTCGCTCTCGAAGGATTGCCAGAATAGAGTCAGCTAACGCTACTCCAAACAAACTACAACACTGGAGCCGCAATCCTAAACCACTCATCTAATGCCACTATAGCACCGAAGACGCCTGTAGCCCCCGGCTACGTATTGTGAATGTGGGGCTACCAAGTCTGTCCGTGAACTGTCCTAGACCTGCTGCTGCCCCAGCAGCTCTACACAAGCTCTGCGGACCCTGGAAACCCTGCTACAGCATCACAACAACAGGCTAAAAGGCCTAATGCAATGCCACAACTCTCAGTATTCCCCAACCGAGTAGCAAACGAGGGGCTACTGTTACTAACGACTCCTGAAACAAGGATATGGCCCATCCAGCATGGGAATACATCCCTAAGAAGACTCCACAAGGCCCGAGACATATGAAGCACCAATACGCCAGCTGCAAATCACTAACTTTGGCTTATAGTCAATCTTAAATCTAAGCCTTAAACATGCATCCTAAATCTAAATTGACAAACTAAGCTACGACGGCCATAAAACTTGCTTAACCCTGATCAACCCCCCCCCCCCCCCCCCCCTGGGGAAGCATCTGGAGTGCTACATCTTGTTCCTTGACAACTTGAACCTCCAAGCCCCCCTGGGGCACCAAATCCTCCCCCTCCCCACCTCCACACCCTAACAAGTCCATCTATAAAAGAACAAGTCGTAAAAACAATACTTAATCTACTTAAAAATCACCTCCTTAATTATGAGCAAAACAGCAAATTCCCCCATCTTAAAATCGCTAATAAGACCAAAAGTCATTTGTTTAGGAGGGGGGCGATCCTTCCACTGAAGATCCGTGAACAAAAGGAGTTTCCACCGGCGCAGAGGCAAAGGAACCCAGAAGCGAAAATGTAAAGTCGGGGGCGTCGTGGGAAATTCAATCAATCAGCTTTATTCGGCTGCATACATGTTACTAAAAACTAAAGCTTAAGCAAACGGCTGCGCTCCCGCCCGCTTACTTCGCTAAGCGAGAGCGAGAGAGCGGCATCGGCCGATCCAAGTGTTTGGCAGCGCAGCCCGAAGCCCGCGCTCGAGAGTGCGAAAGCGTTCAGCGCTGCGGGAGAGCGAGCGCGGGAAAGCAAGAGGGCGAAAGCAAGAGGGAGGGAGCACCCTAGGCCCGCGCTCGAGAGTGCGAAAGCGCTCAGCGCTGCGGGAGAGGAAGAGGGGCGCGAGCGGAAGGCTCAGCCGGCAGCGGTGGTACAATGGGCCGCGTACCTAAACATTCCGCCCCCTTGCAATCACTCGGGTTGCAACAGGTCCGTGGACATTACGGCTGGTGACACGCGCCGGAGACGACCCAGCCGAAGACGGTGCTCTGGGCCACCGGGAGCCCTTCGTGGATCTTGAGGAACCCCGGTTGCATCACACGCGGATACATGTCCGCGCCCAGGACTACGGAGATCGTTGCTGGCAAGTAGAAGCGCTCGTCGGCTAGCATGACGTCCCGGAAGTGGGCGCGCACCGCCTCACTCAGCTCCCGGACGGGAGTGCGGATGCGCACGCGCGGCTCCACCTTGAAGATCACGTCGAGTTGAACCTCATTGTCTGCCTTGGACCCCACGGTAGCCGCACAAATCTGCTCTCCACCGACGCTGGTAGTCGGCAGCCGGAAACACACTGCAAGCGACGCGTCTATACAGCTCACAGGCGTGCATGGGTCAATGAGGGCCGCCGTGTCGATTGTCTGCGTCCCGGTCTGGATGCGCACCAGCGCAGTCGGGAGGATATTGACGCTGTGCCGCTGCAGGAGCGACGACAGCGACGGCGCCGTAGCCGCAAAGCGGCCGGCGGAACCTTGCCGTGGAGCGGCGGACGAGGGCCGCGGAGCGGCGGCAGAACGTCGTGGAGCGGCGGAGAGGGCCGCGGAGCGGCTGAGGAACGCCGTGGGGCGGCGGATGATGGTTGCGGAGCGGCGGGTGCGGGTTGCGGAGCGGTTGCAGAGCGCCGTAGAGCGGTAGACGAGGGCCGGGGAGCTGGAGAACCCCGCGACCGGGACCGTCGCGCCTCCTGACGCGACTGGCGCGGATTCCGCGGCTCATCGGAGAGGTGCATGTAACGAACATTTAAACCATATATTCAGGCTAGCTGGTGGGACTGAGAGAAGCGCACACGCAAAATTGTTCCCCGGCTGCGGCTCGTCGGGATTGCGTGTTTAAATTTCTTGCCGATATTAAGTGGTAGAAAACTCGGACATTTTAGCAACAGCATATAGACGGATTAATGACGAAATATATACCCAGATCTGCCCTTATTCCCTGCCCTAGAACTCCTTTGGGATCTCCGGTGTTGATGGGATCCCTTTCGCCCTCCCTTCCTTCGGCCGTTCGACTGCCAAATAAAACATTTTTTTCTTTTTTTGAACGGCCCCTTTTGAGTTCTACGGGCTCCCCGAGGTCATAGCTGCTCCGTCAAATTTAAAAAATAATTTACAACATTATAAACTGCATTTTATTCACTAATATAAACATTTTCCACTCCTAGCTGCGAACACATTAGAAAAATGGACAAGGAACATAAAATAAATATAACTAAATAGGGATAATGTGAACTTAAAGTTAATAAATAAATAGGGATAATGTAAAATTAAAATAAATTTATAATATACGAATAACTGAATGTGGCAATATATTTTTTAAGTGTATGCATGAACATTTCGCCAGAATTCCTCAACATTAAATTAATGATTTCTTTTTCTTAAAACTTTGAGCCAAAACTAATGAGTGAAAACTCTAAAAGCGAAAACAAATGACAAAGAGACATCAGACACGAAGAGACAATTTACGTTATTTTTTTTTTTTATGTATTCTTTATGCTCATTTTTTTTTTAGAGTCTCTGTCTCCGTTATAGTTATTTTTTATTCTTTTGCTTTAATTTATGTTTCTTTTATTGCTTTTGAATTTAAAATTGATAAAAAAAATTGACTCCATTCTTTTCTTTACTTTTACTTGGTTTTGGTAGCTCACCACAATTTTTCCGTCGACAGATCCCTCGATGAAAGCGCTTTCAGGAGGCTGCAACGCTAAGAATGTTGTTTGGAGGGGGTCAAAGATCACATTTTTTTAAAGAAACATTAAATAAAAATTACACGACCGGAGCAGAGACGAAAAACTACAACACCAAAAACTAAACTCTCTCACTTCACGCCTCTAAATGCCTTTGCCCATTGGCAAATTAAATTGAACAAATTCTTTTTCACTCATTTCACTTAAAAAAATTAATAAATAAATTTAACTGACTAAATCTACATCAGCTTCATTTTTTTTCGAGATTCTCTTTCTCTTTTTTTTTTTTTTCTTCTTTTAGTTTTTTCCCACTTTTCTTTGCCTTTCCTTCCACTCAGAATTTTTTTATTTGGCACTGGCAGGTTATGTCATATTTTTTTTCATCGCAATTTTCCTTTTCTTTGGGTCGGGATTTTCCCAGTTACGAGCTCGAGTTTTCCTTTTTTTTTCCCACAACACTTGGCAAAAAAAAATTGGGTCGGTTTTCCTAAGCACAAAAAAACTTTCGTCTCTGCTTGATTTGGATTTGGATTCCGCCGAATTAAGGCGCTCCGCGAGCGCTTCCGCGACGACTGGCCTGAGCGCTTTCTTGGCCCTCCCTTCGTGGCCACAGCGCCCGCAATTGAGCACTTTCGTAAACCACTCCGGAGCACTGTTTCTTTCCCCTTTCTCTCCTGGTGGCTGATCTTCGCGCTGGCTTCTGCGCTGCTGGGGATTTCGCTTCACGAAATACTAGCTTTCTGCTGCCGCAACCTGTAGAATAAATTGGGCAGGCCCCTGTCAGATAAAACTACTTATTCTCCTATTTTTTCTCGCCAACTCACCTCGCTCTATTTAGCGGAAAGGCTGGTATAGCTGGTAATAAGTGTTTTTTTTCCTTAGGGTCTGTCCACTGGTCGGCACTTCTCGACCGCTTGAAGGATGGATTGGGAAAGATCAAACCGACGCCAATTTTCTGGCGGCTATCCCCTTCCCGAGTCCAAAAGGAGAGATGTGCCCCAGAGCAGGTTGACATTTCACTCTGTTGCTCTCCCTTCCTGATCTACCTTTCCTCCTTCTTACGTCGCTCACCCACCCCTAGGTGGCGCTAGAAACCAACTCCCATGCTACAAGCGCTACAAAAGCCCCCTCTGAAGAGCAGACTTGGGGTTAGACACCCGAAGGCTGATCCACCCAAAGCTTGTAGCCTATCCGGTCTACTGCTGCGTAAACCACGTCCCTAGCTCGCAAATTGTATTGACGCTCGTTCTTCGCATTCTGTTTGCCCATCACCTCCATTGCCTTTAGCCTCACCAATTCCAAAGAATCCCCTCGAGAAAAAACTGCCGACCTGTCCTCCAAAAGGCCCAATAGTCTTAACAGTTTATATGACGACCCGGACGGCATGAAGTGCTGTCCGAACGCCATGTAATATGGGGTTGTGCCGATTGCCGAATGCACTGCTGAGCGAAGGGCGCAACAAATGCTACTTAGCTGCTCGTTCCAATCTTTTTGGTCTGTTCTAACATAGGATCGAATCGCAGCGATCACCGAACGATTCACCCTTTCAGATGCGTTCGCCTGTGGGCTATACCCGGCTGTTAGAGTGTGCGAGATCTCATGCTCCCTCAAGAACTTTTGAAATGCCTCAGCCCTAAATTGAGAACCATTATCGGACACTAACGTCTCCGGCACTCCAAAAGTGTGGAACAATTCCTGCTGCAGATACTTGAGGACAACATCCGCCGTGAGTTTCTTTACGGCTTTCAGGAACACAAACTTGGAATAGTGATCCAGCACAATAAATATCCCAACATTGCCGCTACGAGAGCGTGGATAGGGTCCAAGGAAATCAATGTACAAACGCTGGAAAAATCTTTGCGACTCAGGCGCAACGCCTATTGGCGGTCGCTGAGTCCTGTTCGGCGCTTTGGTGGTCTTACAGACTTCACAGGATTGGATATACGATTTTACATCGTTTACTAAGCTGGGCCAATAGTAGTAACGCCGAATCCGTTCAAGCGTTTTATGGATACCACCATGCGAAGCAAGAGGATCATCATGATTCTTCTTCAATACTTCAGGCACTAAACCTGCTGGTATCCACAGCACAAATGAAGGTATCATGTAAGGGATCCCCTTTTGCGTGCTCGGATCTTCGGTATAATAGTCCATCCCTTACCTTTAGGTCAGGCAACTTCTCCTCATTGGCCTTAACTCGCTCTAACAACTCGACATATTTCCCGGATTTAAACTCTGGCGACTGAAGATCAACCATTAAACCCTGGCTCGCTACAATGCTGGCCATTTCTGCTTCGTTTACTCTGGATAGAGCATCTGGCACCACATTGAGCCTTTAAAATTAAAGCCTTGCAGCTTTAATGCCCAACGGGCTAAGCGCGAGTGCAGGTCAGTTTGAGACATTAGCCATTTAAGAGAGGCGTGGTCCGTGATAACTGTGAATTCGTGTCCCTCAATATACGGCCTAAACCGCTTAATGCAGACTATAGCCGCCAGACACTCCTGCTCAGTGACAGAATAGTTTCTCTGTGCCTTATTGAGCTTCTTGGATACGAAAGCAATTGGATACTCATCCCCTTGATCTGTCTTCTGCACTAAAACTCCACCTACTCCTGTCTTAGATGCATCGCATTGCACGAAGAATGGCTTGCTGAAATCTGCGCTGCGAAGCACAGGAGCCGAACACAACATATTCTTCAGCTCTTGAAATGCCTTCTCACCTTCTGGCGTCATATGGAATTTCTTCCTAGGCTTGAGCAAGTCTGTCAACGGAGCAGCCACAGAGTCAAAATTGCTAATGAATTTGCGATACCACCCAACCATCCCTAAGAAGCTACGAAGGGATTTTAAACTTTTCGGGAGTGGGAATTCGGACATCGCAGATATTTTTTCGGAGTCAGTACGTATAACTCCATTACCAACAATATGCCCCAAATACTTCACTGACTTCATGCAAAAGTGGCTCTTCTCTACGTTTAGAGTTAACTAACTCTATCAGCTACCAATCCCAACACTCGCAGATGCCTCTCAAAGGTGTCAGAGACCACTAGCAGGTCATCTAAATAAACGAACACCTCATTCCTCAAATTTGCGGGTATGACTCGAACCATTAGCCGCGTCATCGTCTGAGATGCGTTAGTCAGACCAAATGGCATATCCTTATATTGGTAGAGCGGCTTCTGGGACGGCAAAAGATGTCTGATCGCGAGATTTGGGGTCAAGAGGGATCTGCCAATACGCATCTTTTAAATCTAGACTAGAGATAAACATCGCTTTTGGCAACCTCGACAATATGCCATCGATCTGCGGCAGGGGATATGCATCTGTTGTCGTCACCGCGTTCACTTTTCGACTGTCTAAGCACAGTCGAACCTTTCCTGGCTTTTGGACGAGAAGAACTGGCGACGATCAAGCGCTCTGGGACTCCTCTATTACTCCCATTTCCAACATCCTGTCAATTTCCGCATATAGCAGCTTCTCGACAGCGGGAGACACAGGGAAGTGACGCTGCTTTATGGGTTTGTCTTCCCCCACATCGATTTCGTGCGAGAGCAAATTTGTCTTCCCCAGACCTGAGATAGCGAACGAAGGAAATTTGCCCACCACAGCACTAAGACTGCCTTGTTGGCTTTCAGAGAGACAATGGGAATCCGATGTAATCTCAGCGATCTGCATATTTTCCGGGAGCAACTTAAAATCTGACCAAAATTGGATTCCCAGATACAGATCTTGATTCAGAGAAGGGACTATGTGAAACTCTACTTCCTTAGTTGTATCTTTGAAAGTGACCTGAGTCTTAAATCTTCCCACAATATCCTGCGTTTTCCCATCTGCCGTGTGTGCTACCGTGGCCGCTCTCTTGAATTTTATTCCACTGCATATCACCTGTTTTGCTAAGTGGCCCCCAATAACATTGATCGCCGCCCCGGTATCCAACAATCCGACCACTACTCTATCCAGCAACCGGACCTCGGCATAGGGACGCTGATCATTAGCTTTGAATCGAATGGAATTCACTGTTCGAACCGTCTTCCAAAATTCTTTCATCCTTTTTGCATTCCTTGAAATAGCTGAGTTTTCTACTAAATAACTATTTAAATTTATTTCCATCATTTCGGACAAGGCCTCATAAAATTCGTCGAATCCTTCCTTTTCTTTTTGTTTCCGATCGCGAATTGCCTCCCTGATGTCTATATCCGTCCGACCATCCCTAAACTGTCTTCTCAATGCCGTGCAAAGATAATCCCACCTTAGTTCGGTCAGCTTTTTGTGGCACCGCCAATAAAACTCCCTAGCCTTTCCCTCAAACAAAAGGCTTGCTTGGCCGCTGAGAAGGGCGAAATTCCACTCCAGAGTCTGGTATGTGAGAGCCTCGACCCGATAGATGAAATTATCCACACTGATCCCGTCAGGGTGGCCGCTGAAGCGTAGCTTCCAGCTACTCAAAATGTGGCCTACTTTGTCGGGCCTTTGACTCAATTCTGAAGCGAAGCTTCTGGGCGTATCGCGTCTGGAACCTGCTAGCTCTCTACGGTGGTCAAATAGAGGACGGTTATCACTGTCCGTTTCAGCTCCAGGGTTTGTCCCACCTCCTGGCTGATAATGGCCAGCCAAGTTGGTTTGGAACAACTGGGCCATTTTCTCACCCAATTGAATAAGCAAATCGTTTTGCATGGCCTGTACTGCGCTGATGACTGTATTTTCTATCAGCTCAGTTTGCGCGGTACCCAAGACTTGAGTATTTCGCTGGCCAACTAATAATTGTTCTCTATTTAATTTTTTATTTATTATTGTTTTTCTTGTATAAATTTTGTTTGTTTTTACTTCGAACTGCCTGCCGAATTAATTGATTTTAAAATGCCAACTAAATCACTGACGTAAGAGTTTTTTATCTCTTTTGCTTGTACGAGGTCATTGAACTCTCTGTCTAAACGCCTGATCAGCTTTACCGCTTACGCTCAGGAATGGTATGAGCTCGCTCTCAAACGCTCAAACTTTAATCGGGTTTCAAAGCGGCAAACGACAAAGAAAAGATCAAACGATCAGCCGATCACGAAATCAGAACCATAAGCATGCAAAAAAAATTTTACTCGGAACAGACAAAACCACAAGAATTCGGAAATAACAAAAACAATTGTAATAAATCAAATTTGACGTCGAGCGTGACTAATCCCCCTGGGAATATGAGACAAGTGCAGAAACAGGAACGAAGGAAAACAAACAACAACACTGCCTGTGCTAGACGCCTGGCGCTTATCATATGTTAAGCGCCACCTGCGCATTCGCACTCTGCAAAGTTGAGCCTATCGGTTTCGCCTTTCATCGTGGTCAGCGAACTCTTTAGAAAAAAAATCCACTGCTTTCCGAAGCGACTAATGGCGAAATTATCTGTTTTTTTATTAGATGGAAATTTGGTGGGTTGTGTTTGTCCATTACCCGTGGTCAATCAATGCAATTATGAAACCTCACTGACTGCAATTCCTATGCGTTTAATGGACAGACCTATTGACTCTAGTTGAATTGTAGAGTATCTGGTTGAGCTATTCTTCCTCGCTTGCAATTTCACTCAACCGTGGTCGGACGACAAATCTCTCAAGATTTTGTCTCTCCGTGATCCAATGCGTTTGAGTAAACTTCCACCCGAGGTTTGAAGCTGCGATGAGTGACAAATCGGAACGACTCAATGTTTGCAACGAAAGTAAAAATTTACTTGCCTTTGCTCAAGTTCATCCCGAACCATCAAAATTGGCAAAAATGTCTATTTGTTTCTGAAGCAACGTAAAAATTACGTGGCCTTCACGTTGGGCGCCATCTTTAATAATAATAATTATACAATATATAATTATAAATGTAACGAACATTTAAACCATATATTCAGGCTAGCTGGTGGGACTGAGAGAAGCGCACACGCAAAATTGTTCTCCGGCTGCGGCTCGTCGGCAAGGGGGGTGGTGGTCTTGCTGCTTCCCTCAATATTGCCTATGCTTATTATTTGTTTTAAAGAAAAAGGGATTGCGTGTTTAAATTTCTTGCCGATATTAAGTGGTAGAAAACTCGGACATTTTAGCAACAACATATAGACGGATTAATGACGAAATATATACCCAGATCTGCCCTTATTCCCTGCCCTAGAACTCCTTTGGGATCTCCGGTGTTGATGGGATCCCTTTCGCCCTCCCTTCCTTCGGCCGTTCGACTGCCAAATAAAAACTTTTTTTTTTTTTTGAACGGCCCCTTTTGAGTTTCTACGGGCTCCCCGAGGTCATAGCTGCTCCGTCAAATTTAAAGAATAATTTACAACATTATAAACTGCATTTTATTCACTAATATAAACATTTTCCCCTCCTAGCTGCGAACACATTAGAAAAATGGACAAGGAACATTAAATAAATATAACTAAATAGGGATAATGTTAACTTAAAGTTAATAAATAATAGGGATAATGTAAAATTAAAATAAATTTATAATATACGAATAACTGAATGTGGCAATATATATTTTAAGTGTATGCATGAACATTTCGCCAGAATTCCTCAAC